>NC_056747.1:1142884312-1142926812 GCF_019279795.1 Protopterus annectens | reverse complement strand
TACCTAAAAACCTTAACAAGTTTAACAATTTTATACAATGTTCTTTGTTTTACATGCACATAGAATTTATGAACCCTGTGGGGGATCATTTTATTTTATTTTTATATTACATTTATTACTCAGAGTGGAACACTGCTCCTGTGGACCTTTTCTCAGACTCAGCACAGGAAATAACAAAGATCAAAATTGTAATATACACAAATATTTTCATAACAAGTGGTGTTAGTAGCAAATACAAACAAATGTTTTATATACAACACAGTTTCTATCTACACATGTAGTTTCCCCCCATTTTGGAGACACTTTGTCTTTTATTATTTTAATTCTACATTAATGAAAACAGGAAAGTGTATAATATTGTAGAGTGGAGGGAAAGAGAGGGGCTTATGGGGTAGGGATGGGGGATGTTGGGGGAAGGGTATGGTGGAAGAGCTGGCTGATGGGAAATATTATGTGAAGACAGTGCAGAAGAGCGTAGGGAAGTAACTGCAGGAAAGCAAAACGTTGGGGATGTTGGAATGATATACTTTTGTTCACAAGTGCCCTAAAATATCTTTGAGGGAGCTCTTCACTGAACTACTTAATATTTATGCATCTAGACTAGACTTACTATGCATTAAAATGACTACAAACTAAATCGAAAATAACTTGGCAGAAAAAAAATTAAGACTGAACGCTTTACAGTCTGATAACGCTACAGCCCCAAATCCCACACTTCCAAACATACAGCTACTGTTGGCTACTTAAGATGGCTTATAAGGAGTAAAGTATTCACTTCAGCTTTGATGTTATATAAAGATAATATTTAAAAAGACTGACATATAAGTATTTGACTCCTCTGTGCATACCTCTCATCTGTCAATAATTTTAAGAGACATTACTGATTTTGTCTCAAATTTTAGCTCTGTCCCTATTGATCCTTACTAAAATTGGTAATTTTTGGAGTAAAACTAGTGAATTAGACTTAATAAATAATGACAATAATTAGAGTTATAGACTCCTTTTACATCAGAAAATGTTTATTCATAGGTTCATAGGTGTGTACTAGGCTAATGTCCCTGAGCCCTTTGCAAGCCTAGCCAAAGGATTACCCTGGCATCGTGACACCCGACCTTAGTCCCCAGTGCCTCTGTTGAGTAGAGCCACTGGAGTGATCTCCAGGTTGAATTTTCTATTTCCCATCCACTCATCAAGATTTTTCTTGAAGAGGGTCAGCGAGGTGCTCTGCTTGACATGTATGGGACGTCTGTTCCATAGCATGGGCAGTCTCTGGGTTATGAACTTGTCCCTCCAGTACATTCTGCTGATTGTGGTAATGAAGCTGAGGTCTCTGGAGCATGTGGTGTGGACGGATTGGGATTTCTTTAGATGTAGCATTTCTAACAGAGCTGGGTCAGACATGGCTTTGTAAGTCAAGCAGAGATCACCTCTAAGTAGGTGATATAAGACAGAGAATAGTTAGAGTTTTTTGAGTCTGTCCATATAGGACAAGTATTTAAGGCCTAGGATCCTCTTTGTGAGGTACAGTTGTTGCAGGTGTCTAGTGAGGCACATGCCAAATGGAGTATTGTACTCGATGATTGGCCTCATGAGGAAAGAGTAGAGGGAGACAATGACCTCTTTCTTCCTGGATGCAAAACCCTTAGTAATGAGACATGCCACATAGAAGGATTTTCTGACCACAATGGCAATGTGGTGATCAAAAGACAGGTTGCTGTCAACCTGTTTTCCCACATCTCTTATAACGCCTTCTGTGTTCAGTGGACTACCATCAATGTGGCAATTCATGGGAACCAGGTTTTTCCCAAAGAGGATGATGACACATTTTTTTGGCATTGAGCTTAAGGCCATGGTTCTGACACCAGTTGTTGGTCTCAGTGAGGCCATTCTGTAGGATGTCAACATCACGTGAGGAGTTAATAATACCTCCCAACTTGCAATTGTCTGTGAACTTTGTCAGCCAGAGTCTCTTTGTGTTGGCCTGGAATTCAGAAAAGTACATACCATACAGGAGAGGACCCAGGACCGAACCCTGTGGGACTCCACTCATGACTAGTCAGCAGTCTGACTTGGAGTCAGCTACTTACACACTGTGGGTTCTATCCATGAGCCAGTTTGCAACCCACCTAGTGATATAGGGGATGATGCCTAGCTTACTGAGTTTTTCTATGATTCCTGAGTGGGGAATGGTATCAAAGGCCTTGGCCAGATCAAGGTAGGCTGTATGAACCACCTTGCCTTCATCCACAGCTCTGGTGACTGACTCAAAGAAGTTGACCAAGTTGTGCAGGCATGATCTTCTCTTCAAAAAAACCAAACTGTGTGGGATCCAGAGTTTGGAGACTCCCTATATCCTTGTTTATTAAGTCCATGATGATGCGTTCCATAGCTTTGCATATCAGACACATCAGGCTAATGGGGCGATAGTTCCCAGGGTCTGTAGTCGCTCCTCCTTTGTGGAGAGGGATGACTGTAGCAGTGTGCCATTCGGTAGGGACAAAGCCTGAAGTGTGGCTGTGATTAAACGGGGCACACAGGTGAGATGCCAGTTCACTCTGTAGTTCATGTAGAATACAGCCAGGGATAGTGTCAGGTACCATAGAAGCTGTACTCTTGGCCTTGGACAGTGCTATTTTAATCTGTGCCACAGTAATACTGGATGCCTGGCAATCTACTGGTGTTGTGATTGGTCCTTTGGGGGGGAGAGGGGTAAAGCTGGCACTCAATCTGTCGGCCAGTATATTGACAACATCTGTTGGCTCAGTATAGAAGGTACCTGTGCAATAGCTCAGAGCAAATCTAGGTATTGCCGTGGAGATTCTTTAAATAACTATAGAAGGCCTTGTGGTTGTCTTTACTATCTGCAGCAATTCTGTTTTCATAGCTAGCTTTAGAGGATTTGATAAGGGATCTCAACTTTTTGTTGAGGCTGATAAGGGAGTTTTTCCAGTCTTGGGACTTCACCTTATTCCACATCAGTTTCCTCCTTCTGTTGTAGAGTTTGTTTGTGGCAGGGGACCACCAGATTGTCTTCCTTTTTTCGGAGAAGAGTGTCTTAGTTCTATTTGGTATGGTGAGATCCATGCATTTGTGTATGTGTTCGTACAGTGCACTGATGTATGATTCAGCGGTCATGCAACTATTCTCCATTTGCATGGGTGCCATGAAGTTAGCCACCTCTGTTTTTAGGATACCCAAAGTTAGCTTTGGAGAAGTTTTTCATGGTGGTTACCTTTGCAGGGGGGGGGGGTGAGAAGGATTTGTATTTCCAAGGTGATTAGTTTGTGGTCGGATCTAACCATGGAGGAGTTGACTATTGGTGTAGAGCAACGGTCACCCATGTTAGTAATGACCAGGTCAAAGATGTTGCTACCTCTAGTGGGGGTAAGAACGAGCTGGTCCAGTGCATTGGAATTAATGACTTCCAGGAAACATTGGGCAAGTGTATTAGTACATGAGTAGTTTTCCTAGTTAATGGAGGGGTGGTTGAAGTCACCTAGTATGAGAGTGTTAGGTTGGACCCTAATATTCTCCAGGATGCTTAGTAACATGGAGTGTGAGTCTTGGGTCATGGTTGCAGACCTATAGCAGGCTATGGCCTGAATCACTGTCTTACCTGAAGAATCTCTGATGCTTTATGTTAGGCTACCAGTCTGGAGGTGTGTACATCCTTTATGAATATGGAAACACCACTGCATTTGGAGCTTCGGTCCAAGTTCTGGGGCTAAAAGGTGTGGAATGAGTTATAGCCTAGTGGTACTTTCTGCTGCCTTGAACCAGGTCTCTGTTGCAGCACAAATGTTGATGTTCTCCATTTTAAGGAGTGCTTTGAGTGTGTGCATTTTGAGATTTAGACTTCTAGAGTTGAGCAGCATGACCCTCAGATTGCATTTGTTTGTAGCTGTTAGCTGTTACGGTGGTAATTTGGTTTTTGGAAAACCACCTAAAAAGGCATTATAGGGGTGGCAAGAGTCTTGGCCAGTATCCAGATGCCCAGGGGTGACAGATGCAGGTCATGTCTGGCAAAGCATCGAGGTCTGTCAATCATTGATTCACATTCCCTTATTTCATTCCCTGTGTCTGGCATACAAGGCCATCTCAGACCCAGCCTTGATGGAGTTGCTGCATATTTGTAAGTCAAACTCCACTCATGCAACCTGCATGCAAGGCCTCAACCTGGTCTGTGACATTAATAGAATTTCTTGGCGCGACAGATTTGTGTCCCAAAGACTCCCCCATCAGTGGAGTAGACTCCCTCTCCATGTCAAGCAGAGTACCTCACTAGCCCTCTTTAAGAGGAACCTGGATGACTGGATGGGAAACAGAAAATACACCTCTGGGATCCCACCTGTGTCCCTGCTGGACATGGGAAACAGGTGCTGACTATGTGGGAACATAGGCAAAATTCTTGGCTAGGCTTATAAGGGCCTCTGGGCCAATAACCTAGTATCATCCTATGAACCTATTCTCTCAATGTCTCAAGTTAGCAGTATTAATATTTTAAAATCCCCCTGATTGTCACTGATTATTTCCATATCTGCACTTGATTCTTTCAGAGCTATGCCTCTGTATAACAAATCCTAGTCAAGTATATTAGTACATTACAGAGCCATATATTTGTATACTATGTAGAAATTAAATTACATGGTAATAAACAATGAGGGTAATTGATATATAAATCTCAGTTTATTTTACACCACAAATTTAGAATCATTCAGATACAAGGGGCGAACTATTTAATAATTATCATTACAAGGTCACACAATTTCAGAGATTAGTACAGCATTCAGATTCATATGAAGCTATGTATTGTATTAATCATCAAGCTTATGTAACCTTGGAGAGACAGAGAAAAAGATAGGATAATTAAGTAGTAGGAACATGGGAGAAGATTCCCCTATATGAGAGGTACTGGGGATTACCATTCCGGAAAAAATCATTACTTATCTTCATTTCACCACTGCATATAGTACAGAGTGTAGTATATAAGGAGAAATACACTATATTTTTTTACATTTAGCTTTTACATGAAAAAGTATGCTGTTTAAGCTGCATACATTCCTATTAAAATTATTTAGAACAGCCATTATTGTTGGATTTTATGAGAATGGTATTTCAGATGGTTAGTTTTGTCAAAGTTTCTTTTTAAACAGCGTGATCAATCAGTCTTTCCAAATGAAGGCATCTTCTTTTTCATTGTTATGGCCTTTTGGTCTTAAACCGTTGTTCATGTTACTTTGATCCACTGGTAACCAGCAGGTCATTGCAGTTCCATGGAAACTAAGCTCATGGATAAAGTAAAAAGTGGAGGATAGAGTTAACTTCATTCATGGATTTCATAGTTTAAGTTAGATCCAGGAGCACAATGACTGTAAATTATCCTGATTCCACATTATTAAAAAAATGACATTTAAGGCTAAGAAGCACATTAGGCATGCAGAGACCTTTCCTGAATCAATGAGATATTACAGTCTAGGAGATTCAAGATACCGTTTATTTATTTAACATTTGTTTACTGGGAAAGTCCAACTTGGAACAAAGCCAATTTTCAGTGGAGGCCCAGCGAGAAATGCATCAGATGCATGTCTTTGTAACGTGGGAGGAAACTGGAGTACCTGGAGAAAATCTACACGAATGCAGAGAGGACATGCAGACTCCGCACAGAAGGCACTTCAGCCAAGAATCAAACTGGAGAACCTCTTGCTGTGAGGTGACAACACTACCGCTGCACCACTGCGCCATCTCCAGAAATTTCCAAGGGCTGGCAGGAAGGAGATAGGCCATGAACTAGTAATTGACTCTGCTCTTATATTTTGGGAAGGAGGTATTACAACTGCTGATTTGAGAAAGTAAGGAGGACCAAGTGTATTTGACTTAAGTCAGTCCCCACTTCTCCACTGTATAATCTTAAACAAGTTAACTTCCTTGTACTCTTTGGACACCACTGATAAATAGGCATATGAGTCAGTGGGCATATCTGGTTAATAGGACTAAATAAATATGACTGACTTTTGCATAAACAAAAAGGACACACCGACTGGTGAACGTTCACTGTTTAATTAACTTTCACTACTCTGGAAGAATGCATATTCGCACAGTATAGCCTGGTATAACTTAAAACTCCTTCTGTTAGGTCAGTATCAGTTTATCAAACAAAATATATCTACTCAGTTTCTTTATGGATATGCTGCCGTTGGAGGACTGTTAATATATTAAAAATGAAGCAGACAAAATATCAGAATCATTTTTCTTTGGAGTAACTTTCTACCATAAAACAGACACACAGGCACACACATATGACAAACCAATGTACCTGTGAACCTCAATGAATAAAACATCTGCGCCTCAGCATTTCATTATCTCTATTTTAGAATACCTCACGATTTTAGCCCGCTATGTGTCTTACACTAGCCTTATGCACATTTTGTTCATAACTGAAATAATTGTTTCATGCCATAGTGTGCAAAGTCTGTGATGTGCTGGAATCTTTTATCTGGTGTAGAATTCCACAGAAAATCTGCATTATCATAATGCACTGTCTCTGGAATCTGGAATCCATGTTTATGTTCCAAAGTTCTGAAAGACACTTCCAAGTTTTCTTAATGTTTTGGGCTGGACTGCAGCTTTCCAAGTCAGCACAACAATTGTTTGCATTCTAGTAAGTAGTATAAAAGTGTGGTGCATAAAACACTCAGTGCCATCTGTTGCTGTACTGCCAGCACCAGGAAGTGTACACTGACAGTAGTGGTTGGGGATTCCTTCCATCATATGAATGAGAGACCAGGGACCATCTGTACCAGGTTTCCATGTTCTGCTCTCATTAGCATGAGTTAAGACTACCATCTGGTACTTTGAGCTAAGACAGGTGGGAATACGAGAAAACAGAGACCCACATGACCTACATCTTTAGGTTTGTTTGTGTCTTTCGGCTTTTCCCGGTTAGGGGTCGCCACAGCGAAACTCCCGTCCGCTAATGATTTTCTTTGAAATGTTAGATCATAATTTGATTCTATCACAAAGCTTAGGCTCCGCCCATTTGAAGTTACACTGCAAACTTCCAGAGCTCCATTGGAAGGAATGAGTTAACATGGTGACATCACCATTCTCTTTTGATGGTGCAACACTATTAGTGAAATGTAGCTGGTGTGAAAATAATTGTGGAGAAGGCTTGTTTATTTAATTTAAGGACTAGGGTCACTGCCATGTCACCAGATCAGGCCATGCATGTTCCTCCTCTTCACTACTTGATAATGAAGATTTTTCTGTACAAATTATTAGTCAGGGTTTCTTCACCATTGCTGTACAATGATAGCTGTAAAATTTCCAAGCAGTCGCTCAAAAGAAGGTTAACATCCCTGGTATATAACAGTAGATGTTTAATAAAAAGGCATACATGTTTTTTAATGTTTGCCAAAAAAATTTATCATTTTCTCTTTCTGACAGGAAAGTTACAATGAAGCAGTTATCAAGATGGCTTCCTTACAACAAAAAATACTGGAGAAGGAAAACATTGTGAAACAACATGCACTGTTAGAAAAGAAACTCGCCCACCTGCAAGACACGGGGACAATCAAGATACAGCATCTTCCAGAAGATGACATTGTTATAGAGGTCATCCCAGTAACAGTGATTCAGTCTGCCCCAGCCACTGCTATGCCATATCTTCCACCATCTGAAAGCACAGGTACACTTATCTTTTGTCATTACAATGAGATGTATTGCACTGCATAACATAGCCCTTGTTAGTGGAGCACTATGTTGTTATGTAATTAATGGACTTTCAGCTGAGGATATAGAAATAATCCTTCATAATGCAAAGTAGTACTAAAACTCTTATTCACTATTTCTGAAAATTGTTTTCTAACACTTTTGACTTGTTTTTGGGTTTTTTCTTTCTCCAAATAATTTTTGGTTGTAGTAAGGATTAGTTTGCACATGTGCTTGTGAAAGGGGAAGGCAATTTCATGATTCTCCAGCAAAATGGTATCAGTGCCGAGTTGTACCCCTTCTACCTCCAGTTTGTAACACAGACGATATGCAGCTTTCTGTCCTGAAACTCAGTTCTCACATGAAAACTTATGTGATACCATATCAGAGTCCATTAATAATTTGCTTAACAGCACAGCTATCTATAGATAGATAGATAGATAGATAGATAGATAGATAGATAGATAGACGGATAGATTTTTTAACTTGGCATCTGTTAGGTTGGCCTGAGACTCACAATCAGTTCAATGCATAGTGTACCTTGACATAATAAACAATCACAAATAGGTAATAATCAAACAAATTCAAAATTAATCATCCTGGAAAGTGCATAAGAAATACTCTTATCTGTCATATGTACAAATGCATGTGAATTGTACTGCAATTTTTATAAAATGCAAAATAATGCTCATGGTTAGTTCCCGAAAACATGTACATCTACTCCAGCAGTAAGAGTTCTCATAAAAAACTGCATGTATTTTTATTTCAGTATATCTTACTTTCATCTCAGCTGTAGAAGTGCCTCAGGTTTCAAATTCTTTGTTCTGTGGCTACAGCAAATGTGTAAACTGCATACCTTTACTTTGCCTCACAAACGCTGCTGCCATCAACCTGTGTTCTCCATTTGTCAATCTGCTAGTTAACTTGTCTCAGGAAATGAAAAATATTTCCCATTGTCATTCTGAATGCAGTTCTAGGATTTCTTAACTCTTATCCTCACATCCAGGACTGGATGCATTTATATGCAGTGGATGCTAAACAATGCATACCCTCTCAACCTCTTAGAGCAAGAAATCTGGACAAAGCCATAAATAATGGAAGGACAAAGGCACAAAAATAGGGACACTTTAAATTTTGCTCTTACAAACCTCGAAAGTTGATAGAATAACAGGTTTTGCATTAGCATGAATTTTATGAAGGGTATGAAATCTGAATTTTAAATGACTGTCATTATTTTCTGACTTCAGTCCGCAATGATTTGCCAGAAAACCACAATTTTATGAAAAACAGACCAAAAACATGAAGCAAAAATCTGTACATTTGAGAGGTATGCTAAGTAAACTGCTACTCTCATGGTGTATTTTGGCAAGCAAAATACCCTGCAAAATGCAGTAGTGATCCCCAAGGTAATCATTTTGTTGGTCTGGAATAGCTGTCTGCTTCCAGCAGTGAAGGACAGGTACCGAGGAAACAAAAGCTCGCCTTCTCCTTCAAGGAAGGAGAGATATTCTCCAGCAACATGATTTTTCCCCACCAACTGTCCCCCAGTATAAGAGATAACTCAATTTAGGAGACTATTATCACAAAAGAGAACTCTCTCTGTGTCATCTGTCCAGTTACACAGTGATTTTATACAGTACTGAACTGTTTACTATACAGACTTTGTATAAGAATTCACTTATTTATTCATTCATTTTCATATACTCACTTTGCCCTATTCAGTTTCAAAAGGTGAGATAGAGTTTACCCTGGCACTCAGCTGGTATAAGAAGGGGAACTCATTCTTCAAGGAATGCCAGTCTATCACAAAATGTACACTCACACTGTTTATATAGAGAGATTTATTATAAACTGCTCTATTTACTACTTCTGACTTTAATCATTAATAACTAAATTTTGACAGTTGGCACTGAGAATTAAAGCTATGAAGTGTAAGAGAGCTGTTTCATGTAGTCCAGGGTTTGATTCTGTCAGCTTTCATTTGCCTGCTGTATGACTTCGAGCAAGTCAGTTGACCAGACAGTGCTCTGGGGCAATTGGGAAACTGGGTCAGGTTCCTCAAGGTAACCTTACTGGTGGGACCTTCTCTCCAAGAGGAGAATTACCTTACAGCCATCTATTCTGTGAGACTGACATTTCTTTTTAAGAGAAGCATGAGTAGGGGGAGGGGTCAGTTATCACATACATGGCTAGGGAGCAGGACTTAGTATGCAAGTTAATGGAATCCTAAATGTTTAGAATGAATGCAGCACCACCTATGGCACTGGCCCATTCATGGTCAAACCTGACCCAGTTTCCTAATTGCCCCAGAGCACTGTCTGGTCAACTGACTTGCTCGAAGTCATACAGCAGGCAAATGAAAGCTGACAGAATCAAACCCTGGAAGATGCTACTTCCCACCTGGCCAAAACATCCCTCCACTAGAAAACCTCCTCAGCTGGTCTACCCACCATCTCCCCCAAGAAACTATCATCTTAGGTGATTTCAATATTGACTGGCAATCCTGTTCTGGCAACAATCCAACCCATCATGTACACCTTCATGGCTTCACCCAACTAGTCCAGTCACCAACAAGGATAAATAAAAACTCCAGCAAGCACACTACCCTGGATTGGATACTAGTCAGTAAGAGCCCCCAGTCATATATAACAGGCTGCTTATCAGATAGTCTCAGTGATCACTCCCCAACATTCCTACTCATAAAATACCTATACCAAGCTAAACCTGTCATCTATCGTCAAATACGTAAAAAAATAAACTTTAACCCACTCACATTCATCTCATCCCTCAAAGAATGTAACTGGCATGCTCTAAAGTACCTCAGTCTAGATGACGCAGTTGAATTTTTTAATACTACCTTCCTGAACATCCTTAATTTCCATGCCCCCATAAGATTTTCCAGAACCAAAGCACAACCCTCCCCATGGCTACAGAAAACCACTAAGTCAGAAATGAAAAACAGGGATAAAGCCTGGGAGCACTGGCGCAAAACCAAAACCCCCTCAGCTAGACAGAAATTCCTAGAACTACGCAATAGAGTCAAAAAGCTAATAAATCAGGACAAATTCCAATACTACCAGTCTGCCCTAGACTCCTCACAACACAGCCCCAAACAATTCTGGTTCTCCATAAACTCCATCCTCCACCCAGGTAAAGTCAGTACCCTCCTCCTAACATCCCTCACTCCTCAGAAAATATTGCTACCTCATTCAACACACACTTCACCCAAACCATACTATCACTAGCTAAACAACACAACAGCACTGGCCTCCAACCCACACCTTCAACTAGTAATCTCCCCACTGCCTTCTCTTTTTCTCCTGTACCTACCTCCAACATAAAAAAAACTCTTAACTAAACTTAAACCCACCAAATTAGCAGCAGACAACCTCCCAAGTGAATACCTACAAATCGCAGCTGATGCTCTGGCCTACCCAGTATCCATCTTGATTGACCAATCTCTGTCAGAAAGTTACGTTCCCACACTGTGGAAAGTCTCACATATAATTCCCCTCCACAAAGGCAGACCCTCTGCAGAACTAACCAGTTACCACCCCATAGCTATTCTCTCTCCACTCTCCAAAATACTAGAGAGATGCCTACACTCTCAGGTCTCAGACTACCTCCTTACTAACAACTTCCTTTCCAGTACTCAGCATGGTTTCCGACCAAACCATAGCACCACCACTGCCTTACTCTCCTTTACTAACACTATCCTTCGCATAAAAACAGTGGCTATCTCTCCTCTGCTACTTTCCTAGACCTATCTAAAGCATTTGACATGGTCCCACACAAACAACTTATCTCTGTCCTCAATAACCTATCCTTCTCACAATCAGTCACCAACTGGTTTCAGAGTTACCTGTCTGACCGCTAACAATCTGTTGTATGGCAGAATGACATATCTCCCCAACTACCTGTCTCCATAGGGGGTTCCCCAGGGATCCATCCTTGGACCCCTACTCTTCTCTGTTTACACCAATAATCTAGCCTCTGCCACCAAACATGGCACACTCATCCAAAACGCAGATGACTCGACCATCATCTGCTCAGCCCAGTCCCTACCCAAACTGCAAAAAGTCACACAGGAAGCCTTTTCCTCTGTTGAAACATGGTTATCCGATGCCCAATTAATACTCAACCCAAAAAAACTAAACTACTCATCTTCCAACCCACCAAACATACTCAAAACAACTCTCACTTTAACATCACAGCAAAAGACAACACCACTATATACCCAACTGAACACACCAAATTGCTAGGAGTGGAAATAGACAATAAACTAAAATTTGACATTCACATATCCATGACCATAAAAAAAAGTCCACAAAAAACTAGGAGCATTATACAGAAATAAACAATTTCTCACCAAAGCAGCAAAGATTTCAATAGCAAATTCCCACCTTATCTCCACCCTACTTTATGCCTCTCCAATATATACCAACCTAAGGCAATGTGATCTAAATAAGCTAGAGACCTGCTACAACAACATTGCCAAATTCGCCACAGGGGCATCCTACCGTAGTCACCACTTTCTCTCACTTGCTGAACAGGGCTGGCTTGAACTCCCTCACCTCCTTCAGTGGTATCAAATCTCACTCGCCCACAAACTAGTAAACCATCCACTAAATGTCCCATCCCTCCAGAACCTACTCCAACCCTATCGCACCACCAGACCACTAAGATCCAGCAACAAAAATCACTTGCAGATCACTAAAGCCAATAACTCTGCTGGTGAAGCAGTATTCTCTTGCACCATAGCCAAATTATGGAACTCACTCCCACCCACAATTACCTCCATACCATCATGCACCCACTTCAAAACTTTACTAAAAGCACACCTAAAAACATGCTGGCTATGCCCTTGCAACTCGCAGTCTAAAATCACCCACCCCATCCAACCACTACCTTTCTTTCCACTCCACTAACTACCTTGATTATAGCAAGCTCAGATGGTCATAAGCCTAGTACTTATTATACAGCAGGAACTTCTCATTGTAACATTTGTTAATGCCTGTTATGTACTTCACAGATAAAGATTCTAGTTGTCTACTGATGTACTATGTTCTTCAACTGTAAATATGTTGTAAGTAATTTCTATGTTAAATTGTTAATCGCTATGTAATCCAATGTAACTACTGTCTGTTTATTTTACTGTGGAACTTTTCTCCCCGGGCCTCCACTGAAAATGGATCCACATCCAGTCGGACACTCCCGGTCAACAAATTTAAATAAATAAATAAAATAAATAAATGGTTCTCTGTTGCAACCCTGTAGTAGCCTGTTTACAGGGAATCATATTCCACCCTTCACTGAAGAGTGCTCCAACTTTAGACAGAGCCCCAGTCCTCCCCCCACTTACCTGGCTCCTCCAGCACATGAGCCAGTGATCACACTCAGGTAATCTGGATCACAGTTAGGGAGACATCCCACTGCACCAGACAGCTGGGAACCCATATTACTTTCTGACTCTTGTTCAGTTCCTTTCCTTAATTCTGTTTTAGACTCACATCCTTGTTTTGTTTTTTTATTTGTTTGTTTCTTTATATAGAAATATCTTTCTTTGCTTAGGTTGACTGTTACTTTTATATTTTGTTGTGTTAATTGGATCTTTATTTTTTTCTTCTTTCACTCAATTTCTAAATTAACTCTTTTCAGTTCCATCACAGTCCTCACAGCAACTAAGAAATTTATGTTCATTATTATATATAAAGCTCATCAAATCTTATTATCCCCTCTCTCCCACACAGTTTTATCTTCCTTTTTCCTTTCACTTTGTCTATTTCATGTTGTCTGCTACTGTTAAGGAAATCTCTATTATATTTTCATATTATACAATTCTTTCATTATCCAGTGCCTCTTTCTAGCTTCTTCTCTTCGAGTACCGTCTTGATTTCTTTTACAGGAGTTCATTTTGTATGATGCAGACTCCTAATAAACTTAAATTCCCAGTGATTCTAAAACACATATAGTTATGTGGAAGCCTTAACTCATAAAGTTTCTGTATTATATTAAACCTATTGAATTACGGACACCTTTAGCACTGATGTTTTTACCTCGTGGCGTCCTCATCCCTGAAAGTGATTTTATGACTGAAGACGCATGCTAGTGTAAGAATCCAGGTGAACAATTAATTCTAATTATCCATGATTTCTTCCTCAAAAATAACCATGACCACAATTCCAAAAGACTTGATCTCACTGTAAGTGACCACTTTCACTGAGAGCAGGCTTACCGCAGGTGTTTTGGAATCTGGTCCCTGTAGTAAGCCTGTTTATAGATAGGCCTTACACTGAAGTAAGTCACTTACACAGACAGCAGGTATTTTGGAATCAGGGCAGACTTACACTGACAGCAAATCTTTTGGAATCTGGCCCCATGTCTCTGTTTGCTCAGCCAACAGATTCAGAATAAAATTTTACTCACGGATGAAAATGTGACCACCATAAAAACACAGCAGTCATCCACTCACTTGTATAGGTTCATAGGTATATACGAAGCTAATGACCACCATAAAAACACAGCAGTCATCCACTCACTTGTATAGGTTCATAGGTATATACTAAGCTAATGACCACCATAAAAACACAACAGTCATCTACTCGCTTGTATAGGTTCATAGGTATATACTAAGCTAATGACCACCATAAAAACACAACAGTCATCCACTCACTTGTATAGGTTCATAGGTATATGCTGAGCTAATGACCACCATAAAAATACATCAGTCATCCACTCACTTGCATAGGTTCATAGATATATACTAAGCTAATGACCACCATAAAAACACAACAGTCATCCACTCACTTGTATAGGTTCATAGGTATATACTAAGCTAATGACCACCATAAAAACACAACAGTCATCCACTCACTTGTATAGGTTCATAGGTATATACTAAACTAATGACCACCATAAAAACACAACAGTCATCCACTCACTTGCATAGGTTCATAGGTATATGCTAATCTAATGACCACCATAAAAACAACAGTCATCCACTCACTTGTATAGGTTCATAGGTATATACTAAACTAATGACCACCATAAAAACACAACAGTCATCCACTTACTTGTATAGGTTCATAGCTATATACTAAGCTAATGACCACCAGGGCCTTTATAAGTCTTCCCGTGCCATCCACTTACTTGTATAGGTTCATAGGTATATGCTAGGCTAATGACCACGAGGGCCTTTATAAGCATAGATGTGCCATCCAGCCTAATTATGTACCCTTGAATCATTGGCATTTGTTAGGAGGGCATATGTTAGGAAGTTTCTAGAGTTTATGTGGGTGGTATGTTAGTTTGGGAGTTACTGCCTGCCTCTGTCTGTCAGAGATATGGGGGCCAGAACTGGGGTGAATTTCTGATTTCCCTTCCATTGGTCAAGGTAACACTTAAATAGGATTAGGAATGGAATCTGCTTCATATGGATGGGGAGCCTGTTCAAGAGCATGGGGATCCTCTGAGACACATATATGTCTCACCAACTTATCTTATGTATGTCACAAGCAAAATTTAAATCCTTAGATCCAGTGGTTCTGATGCTGTTCATTTTGCAGATGTTCCAAAGGTCCATCAGAGCTGGACCGGAGGATGCCCTTTATGCCAGGCAGAGATCACCTCTCAGTAACTTGTAGGAGACATAGTATAGGGCTAGGGCTTTAAGGTGATCCATACAGGTCAATTTGTTTTTACTCTGGATTCTCCTGGTAAGGAACTTTTGTGGTCATTCCAACTATTGCATATATCTGGTCAGGTACATTTCAAAGGTGACATTATACTCAATGATGGGTCTGATAAGGGCCTAATAAAGTGGCACTATAACTTTCTTGGACCTGGATGTCATACCTTTATTTATAAGTTTGGCATATGAATGTACGTATGGTGCAGGTAAGTTCAGCAAAAACAGATCTTGTGTGTGTGCGTGTGAGTGTGTGTGTGTGTGTGTGTGTGTGTGTGTGTGTGTGTGTGTGTGTGTGTGTGTGTGTGGTGTGTGTGTGTGTGTGTGTGTGTGTGTGTGTGTGTGTGTGTGTGTGTGTGTGTGTGTGTGTGTGTGTATAGGGAGTGTACATTTGTTAATTGCTAAGCATGAGCTGCTAGGGAGTACACTAACATAGTCAGGTCTGACAGTGCAGTATGTAATTCAGATGCATGATAATAAGCCAAGAATGCTATACCTGTCTATGAATCACATTTTCTCAATGTCATGCTAACTGGCCAATCTGCTTTAGGCAGTCAGCACAACTGGTGAGGGTTTTAGTGAATCATATCTATTGATTTTAGTACTGTAAGGTCTTGTATAAATTAATTTTCATGTTTTTACAAAGCACTCATTTTTAATGCACTTTCACTTCATTCTCTCTATCATGTTCTTTATTACATAGTCTGTCCACATTGGACTTTTTGCACTAGCACACCTGTTCACTTGTATAGGTTCATAGGTGCATAGGTATGTACTAGGCTAATGACCACTAGGGCCTTCACAAGCCTAACTGTGCAATCCAACCTATCTTCCCATGTATCATGGGCATTTATTAGGAGGGGGTAGATTAGTTAGAAAGTTTCTAGAATTTATGTGAGGGGGTAGTTTGGGCATTACTGTCTTCCTTTGTCTGTCAGAGATGTGGGAGCCAGACCTGGAGTGAATTTCTGATTTTCTTTCCACTGGTCAAGGTAACACTTAAATAAGATTAGGGATGGACTCTACTTCACATGGATGGGGAATCTGCTCCAGAGCATGGAGAGCTTCAGAGACACATATCTGTCTCACCAATGTATCTTATTTATGTCACAAGCAAAACTTAAATCCTTTGATCTAGTGTTTCTGATGGTGTTTGTTTTTGGACATGCAAAAGGTCTATCAGAACAGGATGAATTCAAGCACATTGAAGTCAATTTATGCCAAAAATAATTTTCTTATTATTATGCTAATTTTAACTGTATATCTGAAATGTGTTACTTAATATAAAATACTAAGAGTTGACAGATATTTTTTTCTCTGTATAAATGATGGCTCTTTGGCTTTCCTTAAAGTAGAAACAAACAGGAAAAAGCAAAATTGGTCCTTAACTGCACATTGACTTACCTGAAAAAAAAACTCTGTGGGATAATATTTGCTCTTTACTAGAGCTAAATGTTGGCTTTCACTCACAAAGACAAAATTACTTCAGTCATTTTAGGAGACATAAACAATTATTTTACATAAGAGCTAGTGAGTTTGAAACAGTGAAAACCACCAGCATATATAAAGCTCTCTGAAAAGTGGTGTCTGTTTCTTCACTGTTTATACAACTTGAGATAAATCATTTAAAGTCACCTGTCTGTCTTTATAAGTTTGAAAGTACAAATGACATGTGAACAAATAAAAGTTTTCTTGTCTTTATGGGAACAAACTTCAAACATACGTAATGCAGACAATTTCTTTTCACCCCTTTATATACTCCCAGCCTTTTTCATACTTCCCAAAACATAAAACAAAATTTTGGGGGGGCAAAGGGCACTGCAGCAAAAGAGTACAACAGACTGCACCCTTCAACGCCTTTATCAGGCTTCAAAATGACAGATTTGTTTTCCCTTCCCACAGTTCCATAAGTTGCCCCTCATCAACTGACCAACTGCTTTTTATCCATTTCATCTCCTCTAAAGGAAACCCTCTATTTCCTGGATTATTAATATTTTTTCCTTACAATATATGCTGTGAAGTAATGAAGTAACAGTAGATATGCGTCCTTATACCAAACTTAAAATGCATAGCCTCAAGAAAGTGAAGTCAGTGCCCTGTTACTGATTTGCCCTGAGATGGGTAACATGAATGGAAAGACTGGAAAATCCCAGCCCAACATAGCAGACAAATCTGAAGCAGTCCGTCTTTTTGTTTCATAGTTCTACCCTGCATGGTCATCTCAACCTCTCAACCATTGAACCACAATACTTCTAGGACCCTAAAGAGAATTTAGTTTTCAGATTTGGTACCCAGTAAAAAAGAATATCTTTTTTTTTTTTTTATGAGCAGCCTCTTTGTTCATATGCTAACAGTAATTGCATAAAAGATTACATAAAGAGATAACCAAACTAATGAGAAAAAATACTCAGACATGCTCAAAAAATAAAAAAATGTCACTATTACCTTTTAAATATCACATTACATAACACGGAGACAGTAATAGAATACCCCTATCCAAGTATGAAGTAAACTAACCACTGGTTTCATAGTATTTCACATCATATGAAACTATCAGACTATCTTATGTAGTAAAATATGTGATTCTTTGAAAAACAAACTTAATTTACTTTTCAAGTTTTCTCTGAGGTAAGAAAAGAAACTTAGTCTTCCAAGCAGTTGTTGCTTATCAATGTGAATAATGGCTCTTTTACAGATGTTTGAGGGTACATTCCTTGAGTGTCAGTAGCCCAAAGAAAGAAACACTGAGAAACATAATTTCAGTCTGTTTTCCTTAGGAAATCCCTGTTGGGTGTGATTTCTAATTGTATGTCTAATTCTCCCTTCTTCAAGTTTTTGCGACTGTGGATTTGGTGTATATACATTTGGGGGTGTGGGGCCTTGGCCTTCAAATCACAGGGGTATAGGTGGAACTTGTCATTCTGCAAAAACACAAAGTTATTTTTTCACCCTTTTGTATTTCAGGCATTACTTTTCTCTGTTTCTGATCCTTGTGATTTGGGAAATCTGCATTTCATAGTAGAATCTGTACTAATATTGCTACAGTAGGAGTCCACTACCATTGCTTTGTGCTTTGCCTATGTCAAGAGTGATATTATTACAGACTAGCACATACCTTGCTGTGTCTTACTGCCACATTTGTGGTTCACATACATCCCATTAGCATAGGTCAAACCATCTTACACTGGACTAGAAGATTCATCTTTTTGTGACTATATGATCAAACTATGGCTAAACTGCCTCTGAATATACAGAAGCTTGCCTGCATAACAGAGTTCAAATAGTTATCAAGACTCATCTAGCTAGTACCTACTTTTGCAATTCTGACAGCCGCCTCCCCTTAACTTTTCCAGTCCCTGTCTTTTACTTTCCTTTGCAGTCTGCACCCTTTCTCAGCCGCCTCCCCTTAACTTTTCCAGTCCCTGCCTTTTACTTTCCTTTGCAGTCTGCACCCTTTCTCTTATCACCTCTTCTCACTCCCCCATCTCCCTGCCTCATTGACTTATCCTTTACCCTGGCCTTTTTCCTATATTCATTAGCTTCACATCACCTCAGTTTTATCAGCTGTGCTTCATGTCATTGTCACGATTCTTTATAATTCTTAGCCTTATTTTCCGTACCCCTCATGTACTTCATTAATTACTGCCTTATGCCCTACCTTCCTCACTCATACTCAGAAAAATCAGAAGGTTGTGAATTGTATTTCCCCCACCAGGTGGTTACATCATGGTTCAACACTGATTCTGCAATGGCAAACTTTCAATGGAGTGCTGAACACCTGATGTGACATCCTCTTGCTTGTATGTTAAACCAAGAACCCATCTGCCTGTGCTGCTGGTAGCTTAAGCAGATGTTGGAGATCCCACTGCAGTTATTGGAAAGAGTAGAAGTGACTTCAATTATAACAAATCAATTAAAAAAATAATAGTCGGCATTATTTCACTTAATTTCATCAAAAGAGTAAGCAATGAAATTATATATTTAGATAAAAACAAAAGCAGTAATTATTCCATTTGTTTCATATTGTCTCACCTAAGCCACACATTTTTCCAAATCAAACCTTTAGTGGTCTAATAGTGTCTATGAATGTCCATTTTAAGATACAAAACATTTGAACCCCTTCCTTGCTAAATATTTCATACATATATCATTAAAAGCTTATCTATTAAATTGTCCCTGTTCACATCTTTCCCTGAATAATATCGTTAACAAATTATATTAGAATTTAATTATTTCAATTGTTTTATATCTGATTTATTTCCCATCTTCTCCCAAAACTCTCTTACCCTATTATATAATGTAACTAAAGTTCTTTTTTTTTTTTACTTTATTGGCAGTTCTGTTTTTTACTTTATTACCCCATTATATATTAAATAAAACATGTTCCAACATTTCCACATATTACTTCCTACCAACGTACATTTCTTCCCTTTCATAGATTTGGATTTTATCACCCTTTTACTGTCATCTTTTTTAAGTGACAATTCCAAAAAAAATCCCCAACATTGTATATCAAACTTCTTCCACCTGCTCAAGTTAGCAGTTGTCATTTCATCTCATAATTATTCCCATCCCTCAGTAACAGAATGCTGTTTAAATACTATATCAAAACATATTCATCTTTTTTTTCCCTCTGGTTTTGTCCCAAGCAAATATATTTCCTGTATAATCATATATGGAATCAGTTTTCTCTTTTGCTACCTCCAAATATCTAGACAAAATAATCAAAATCTTAACTCCCTTTCATTGAAATACATATCTCAAGTCATTACCCTGTCTCCAAATCCTTTATAAATTTCTTTATTTAATGTAAACTCAACCCTGGCTAATTCTTGTTTTGCTACTTTAAGCATATATGGCAAACAAATCCTCTTCCTGACCACTTGTACTGTATCATCGCATAATTTATGCTGAATAGATTCTAACCCTCTCCCTAATCTCTCATCTCTACCATTCAGTTCTTTTTTTACCTCAATCCCTAATATACATATCAAATCACCACTCAGTGGCAGCATTGCCTAATCCCGTTGCCCATATTTAATTCTTTAACTATTTAATAAGGAATGGGATAATGTACACATTTCTGTACATAAAACTGAATAATCCTTTCCCATGATCAACATATGTATATATATATATATATATATATATATATATATATATATATAATAATATATATATCTATATATATATATATATATATATATATATAGATTATATATATATATATATATATATATATATATATAATATATATATATATATATATATATATATATATATAATATATATATATATATATATATATATATACCTATGTATAAACCTACCTTCCCCTCTTCTCTTTTTTTCTGATGCTATCTACCAGCTTTCAAAGAATTACCAAAAGCTGCCTAACCTTATTTCCCTTTATGTCAAATATAATTTCATCTACAATAGTCTCTATTTCCCTGTCCTAGCATGCATAATTTCATAGTCACTATTAATGATAGCAAAAATTCTTTAATTGGTAAAATTCTCACATTATTTTTTTTTTCTAAAAAGTCTAACTAAATTGTTAAAGACATTTTCTCCCAAATTCTTTCAATAAAATACCCATTTAAATTTTTAAAAATATTCCTTTTTAATATATCTAATATTTTCTAAAATCCGTAGTCTATCTCATTCATCCATGGAATATTACTGTTTTTAGTCATTTTAAAAATCTTCCAGCACCTGTAGACAAAAATCTTGCTCCAATGCATCTGTTTTCCTCATTTCACTGTCAATCTTGTAATACATTTTATTTACTTTACTCCACAAGCTTTCAGTAAATATCTTTCTACCAGTCTCATAATTTCTGTTTGCATATCGTTCAACTCTCAACACTCATCTTTCACTTTTCCATCATACTTTCTTCCTTTCTAACACAAACATAACCTGGGCAAAACCTTTATTTCCTTCACTGCACTATCTGCCATTGTTTTTCATTCATGTCTTCATTCTAACCTTGTTCTTTTAATTAATTTCTACCTCTTTCTGATAAATATCATAGCTAGTCTAATTGAAATCTTTATAATATCATTTTAAAGTCCCTCATATCTGTGCATCATTTTCTCTAATAATGAGCAATCCACTCCTACCTTTTCCTTGAAAGCTATCCACTAATCTGACAAGTTATCATAAACTATTTCATCTCTCCATGATCATCCCAGGATTCCTCCAATATCTCTGTCATTATCCTTCTTTCATACATCTTCCATTCAAACTTTTAATCCCTTTACCAACTCTCAGATTATTGCTTTCTTCCCCAAATTCACTCTAAGTAGCCTTATTTTTAGAAAGAAAAAGTCTCCCAGTAGTGCTTACAGCTTTTAAATCTCTGCTATACACTATGTAATCTTTGTGCTGCCATATCCATTCTCCTACATATGAAGCCTCTTGTGCCTCTGTAATTCACTCTGGATTTTTATATATTTTTATATATTTATTTAGTTATGTTTCCTTTTTTCCTACTACACTGATACTGCAATCAAAATGCCTTTACCCAAACTATATCAATATTAGCCATAATATGTACATGTAATTTATGAAACATTTTTCCTTGTCTGCCTTGTGTAGGAGCATACTTTATGAGCTCCACTATAAATAATCATGTGTCATTTAATTAAGATATAATTAAGTGAAACTGTACATATACTAACTTCAAGGTTGCATAAACTCATAAAAAGGGAGAAAGTGAAATTAAAAGCATAAAACCTCACATTCTTCCTGCTCTTTGAGTCCAGCAAACTACAAGCAGGGATGCAGTCTGTGATGTAGCAAGTGGCAATATACTAAAAGTCAATTACAGAAAATAGGTGATGATCTTTCTGACTTGATATTTTAATACTTGACAAAGCAGGCTATGACAAACTTGATGTTTCCCTATATCATTACTATCAAATATTTCTCCTAATACTTTACAGCCACTACAAAGCCTTTACTGAGTTCACTACAAATACATGTAATACTTTAATTTCAATCTCTTTCTTTAATATAAACAACTCCCCAATGTAGTTTAAATCTGATTTTTCTTCATGTATTCAGAGTTTCACATATTGTTTATACATAATATCATAATTTGATCCCAGATCTACTGCAGTATAATACATGTCTTACTTATTTCTTTGGAATCCCGCGGTGGTGGTGCTGCTGTAGCATTGCCGCCTCACAGTAAGATGCTGTCCGATTCGATTCTCAGCTAGAGCATTATCTGCATGGAGACATGCGTAAATGGGTGTACCTTCATTGAAAATTGTGCGTCAGGGCTGGTAACTCAGCACGTAAAAATCAACTACCAATCATTAGCAGACCGGAGTTCCACTGTGGCGACCCCTAACCGGGAAAAGCCGAAAGACACAACAACAACAACTTATGTCTTTGGAATACCTAAGCTAACATTTAATTCAGTGTTTAGGCTATTAACATTCACTGAAACAGTATTAACTTTAACTGTGTCTGATTATTTGAACCTTTTTTTCTTAATTCTCTTTCTTTTATATTTCATATCACTTTGCCCAGTTGAATTCACTTCCTTGCTTTCTGTGAATTCCCCTTTTCCTGTTTTTCTGCTTCCTGTACATTAAAAATGTCATATTTATGACAGCTATAGCTGTTTTTCTTCCTAATAAAATTGATATACCTGCCACCTTAAACTTTATAAATGCTCATTCATGTTTATCATTATCTCTTCCTCTTTCCCTACTTTATTTTGTTATAGCTCCTCCTCTGTTTTCATAATCTATTTTATCTTTTCCACATTTTTATCTTTTTATACATCCTCTTACCTTTCCACAAATGTTCTTTTTTTCCTTTTGTATCCTTAAAGCTTTGTCACTATATTCAAACAAGAACAGACTCTGATTTACAACATTTGTGTAGCTAACAACTTAGTTTCCTTTTCTATACTCATCTTCAACACATATATTATATGCTCTTTTAGGGCATGTCAAGTACCTCCTCCTTACAAAGCTAATATGTTTAAATCTTAATATATATATATATATATATATATATATATATATATATATACACACACACACACACACACACACACACACACACACACACACACACACACACACACACACACACACACACACACACACACACACACACACACACACACACACACACACACACACACACACAAACACACATATATGGGTCCACTTTTATATCTCGAAATACTGAAATCTCGAATTTCAGTATTTTGAGACCAGAATGTCGAAAGTGCAGTTTTTTGAAATTGCATTTTGTCGCATCTCAGTTTCCCGAATGTGCAATACCTGTAGTGTGGTATGTACGTGATTGTGTACTGTCTCTTTAAGGGTATTGTGTTATGGGTACTGATGCTCGTTTATGTATGGAGATTCAGGTAAATGTTTAATTTTTAAGGGTTTTGGGTAGGAATTTGTTTGTTTTTAGCTTTTGTTGGGAGTTTCAGGGGTAGGTTGGGGTACGTAGTTGAGACTGTATGTGTGTGTGAGCATACCTCTCAACCTCTTAGAGTAAGAAATCTGGACAAAGACATAAAAAAAGTGGGACAAAGGCCCAAAAATAGGGGTATTTTTTTAATATTGCTCTTACAAACTTACTTGATAGAATACTAGGTTGTGCATTAGCATGAATTTTCTGAAGGGTATGAAGTCTGAAACTCAAATGTCTATCATTATTTTCTGCCTTCAGTCTTTAATGATTTGCCACTAATTTGCCAGGAAACCACAATGTTATGAAACTGGACCAAAACTATGAGGCAAAAATCTGGAGAGTTGAGAGGTATGTGTGTGAGTGTTGTATGTGATGATTTTAGTATATGTGTTATATGTGTGGGTGTTATTAGTGAATGTAAATATGACTGCAATAGGAATGTAGGATAGGTAAGAGTACGTTTGTGTTTTTTTTTAATTTTTTTTAGAGTTAGTGTGACCATGCAGTTGGTATATATATATAAGTAGAGGGGGTAAGGGGGGCTTGACCCACTGCAGAAACAGATGGTTATGTTTTCAGTTTTAGTTATGTATTGCTTATGTATTATTTTGGGGGGGAGGGTTGGATATTTCTTTGTTTTTATTAATTTCAATATTGTGAGGTTCAATATTGCAGTATTTCGAGATTTCAGTATTTTGAGATTAAGAAGTCGACTCAGTATTTTGAGTTTTCAGTATTTTGAGCTTTAGAGATTTTGGTCTCAGTATTTTGAGTCTAGTGAAGTGGATCCATATATTTATATATATATATATACACATATATATATATATATATATATATATATATATATATATATATATAGGGTCTACACCGACACCGGAAGATCAACAATGGAGAAGACCGACAGTTGAGAATCCCGACGCTGAGAACACTGGCATGTTAAGGTAAGTGTGCGATAGGGACGGGCGTTAGGGTCAGGGTGTGGGTAAGGTAAGTGTGTGATAGTGACGGACATTAGGGTAGGGTGCAGGTCAGGTAAGTGTGCGATAGTGACAGACTTTAGGTTTAGGGGCAGATTAAGTGTGTTAGGGTTAGGGTGCGGGTAAGGTAAGTGTGCGATAGTGATGGACTTGAGGGTTAGGGGCGGATTAAGTGAGTTAGGGTTAGGGTGTGGTAAGGTAAGGGTAAGGTAAGTCTGCGATAGTGATGGACCTTAGGGTTAGGGTTTGGGTTAAGGTAAGTGCAAAGATAGTTGTGCATGTAAGGTTTAGTGTAGGTTTCTAAGGTTTTTGGTGTGCATGTGTTGTGTGTGTGTTTTTCGGGAAAGGTATTTGTTTTGTTGATTGTCGGGATTTTGGTTTGTCGGGCATGTGAAGTTTCGTGTTTTTGAACTTTTTTTTTTCATTTTATTCGTGTCGGTTATTTCGTTATCAGTGTTTTGGCATGTCTGTGTTATCAGGTAGACCCATATATATATATATATATATATATATATATATATATATATATATATACACACACACACACACACACACACACACACACACACACACACACATTTTTATTTTTTTTTTGCTGTATAAATATTGCATTCAATAAATGACACGTCTAATTGTCCTTTATTTTCATGGCTACCCACATTCCCCACCTTTAGTCCATCATCACCAGGTCTACACTCAATTGCTGATGCAAACTCGTGTAATTCTTCTAAGACTTGTACAGTATCTACAAATGCAGTTGTGTTTGTCCTGAATTGCAAAGCCAATCCATTTACATTTATGCAATGTCATATTAAACATCAGAGATCACACCGGAGACTTTTTTGCTGCTTACCTTCAAGAATTTTCAAACGTTTTTGTGCTGTCATCAGCTTCAAACATTTCATTATATATTTTTTTCTTTTTTTACATGCGTAATGGAATTAATGTTCCCATAAGAAGTACCTCTCTGGTGATGCAGTTACAACTGTCTTCTAGTGGTCAGAACATTCAAACACAACTTTACATTTGCTAGTTTAGCGGAAGTTAGAACTATTGCCCTATTAGCCTGATGAGCCTGGTCTGCAAAGCCATGGAATGTATCATCATGGAACTCATAAACAAAGACATTGGTAACTTCCAAACTCTGGACCCCACCCAGATTGGGTTTGTGAAAGGCAGATCATGCCTTCTGAAGCTGATTGACTTCTTTGAGGCAGTCACCAAAGCCGTAGACGAGGGCAAGGTGGTTCACACAGCCTATTTTGACCTCACCAAGGCTTTCGACACCATCCCCCATTCTGGAGTTATAGCTAAACTCACTAAACTAGGTATAAATCCCTACGCCATAACATGGGTTGCCAACTGGCTCACTGACAGAACCTACACTGTAAAAGTTGCAGACTCCAAATCTGACTTCAAACCTGTGACAAGTGGAGCACCACAGGGTTCAGTCCTGGGACCTCTCCTGTTTGGTATCTACTTTTCTGAAGTACAGGCTAACACAGAAGGCCTCTGGCTAATGAATTTCGCAGATGACTGCAAACTAGGAGCCATAGTCAAGTCCTCAAATGATGTGGACATCCTCCAGGAGGGCCTCACTGAGACAGATGCCTGGTGTCAGAGGCATGGCCTCAAGCTCAGTGCCAAAAATTGCATTGTTATCCCCTTTGGTAAAAACTCTGTACCCATGAACTACCACATAAATGGCAGTCTACTTAATGACGAATGTGTGATAAGAGACCTTGGGACGCAGGTGGACAGTAGTCTCTCCTTTGATAATCACATTGCCACTGTAGTCAGGAAATCCTTCTATGTGGCCACACCTCATCACAAAAGGGTACTTATCCAGGAAAATAGAGGTCATTGTTCCCATCTACTCAGCACTCATTACACCCATTATAGAATACAGCGCCCCTTTTGGAATGTACCTCACAAGACATCTGCAGCAGTGGAAAGGCCACAGAAATACCTCACAAAGAGGATTACTGGCCTCAAACAGATGCCCTACACTGACCATCTCAAAAAAACTCCAGCTTTACTGTGTAGCATATCACCTACTCTGAGGAGATCTCTGCCTAACACATAAAGCTATGTTAAACCCAGAGCTGTTGGACATGCTACACCATAAGAAATCCCAATCCCTCTGAGCTACACGCTTTAGGGACCTAAACCTTATCACCACAATAAACAGGACATGCTGGAGGGATAGATTCCTGTCCCAGAGACTTCCTATACTCTGGAACAAGCTCCCCATCTATGTCAAGCAAAGTTCCTCATTAGCACTCTTCAAGAAAAATCTTGATGAGTGGATGGGAAATAGGAAATACACCCCGGGGATCACTTCTGTGGCTCTGCTCGACAGGGGCACAGGACATTAACTTTCTTGGGTGGCATATGCCAGGAAACCTTGTTGTCTAGGCTTATTTAGGCCCTTGGGCCAATAGCCTAGTACCTACCTATGAACCTATGAACCTATGTAATCTCTGCCTGTGTCCATTCTTTCCTTTTTGTTTAGTTTTATTTTATTTCTGTTTTGGTGGCCAGACTAGCCCTTCTAGACCTGTGGCTTCTTATTAGGGGAGACTTGAAAACATGTTCAAGCTGACTAGAATTAATGTGGTCATATCTCTTATAGAGAATTTAGTTAACTCAATCTCTTTCTGTTTTATATAATAGGAAATGAGATTTTCCGCAAATTTTTTGAGATAAGTTTTCATAAAAGATATTTCTGATTTGTCAGTCTGATCTACATTTGTGAGTATCATTTGAAGATAAAATAAACAAATAAATTGTTACACTTTTCATTGAGTGGTAGAAAAACTAGTGTTGGAATTAACATCATATAATCATCGTAAACCTACTTATTCTAATTCATTTATACACTTCATGAGCTGCCATCCTATCCATCAGAAAAAAAGCTGATGTCAAGGGGCAGATGGTTAGGGCAGCTCGTATGGTTTCTGAATTCAATGAATTTATCCTAGAATGTAAAAATTGTCAGATATGTTCCTGTACAGAAGAGAGCCTAATAATTTCATCCACAATATAATGAGTAAAGTGGTTACCTGGAGACAATATGAAATTTATGTCCCTTGCTGCACAAGAAGGAGCCTTTAAATTCAGCCACGAATGGCACATCATTTCCCATTATGACTTCAAGGGAAAAGGAAATTATGGTTCATAAGAAAAGTCAGAGGCACAAAGAAGATTTTAGTTCTGCCTTCATTACCTCATATTCTAGTGATAGCAAAGTTACTTTAGTAAACTGTGTCCTACTAACACCACAATTCAGACACATTAGATGCAAAACCAAATATTGTATACAAGAAGGGATTGAATTTCAAGACCATGTTCGAGAATTTATCTGACAATATGACTAACATTAATAATAAAATGTCCGGTTGTGGATGTTGCAATTATTGTAAGTACGTGTTCCATGGGGACATTATTTCAATACAGGATAAGAGTATTACTATCAATGGCAAATTCAATTTACCAGCTCAGCAGCAGTTTACCTTGCCATTTGCCAACAATATTCTCCTTTTTTACATTGGCAAAATGGGGAGGAAATGAAAGGAATGCATTTAGAAACATTTGTATGACATCAAAAATAAGAAGCACACCACTTATAAACATATTGAACAGTATCAGTCATAGTTTTAAATTTCTTGTTGTTGAACAAATGTTACAATATCCTAGAAGAGAGCCCTGTGGCCTGTTGCTAGAAAAGAAGAAACTTTGGTGGCAACTGTGTTTGAGTGCAATTACAACACCTTGAATGAAATGGCATCCATTTCTTGTCTACTGAAATTAAAGGCACATTATAGGTAATTTTAGAGCAATGGTACCTTAGCCCCATTCATTTACTTACCTTGTCCATTTTGTTATGCATCATCAGCCGTGTAATGTTTGAGTCATTTACTCACCGTGAAATAACAACTATGTGTTAATTTAAACACACTCAAAGCACAGGTAGTACAGTTCAGGACAGATTACATCACTGAACTGGAATTTGAATTCAGAATATGAAGAAAATTATAAAAAGTTTATTTACAAGTTAAGAAGGAGAAAAGGAAAGACACAAAATTAGTCTATTTAATTTGGGTAAGTAGTTACAAAGAAACACCAGGAAATAAAATGTGCAGCACATCAAGAATGAGAGAGAAATATAGAAAAAATAAGATGAAGTAATACTTTATATAGAGTGTTTTCTGAGAGTGATAAGAGAAGGGGCAACACCTTTTTGGAAATGAGTTTAAGTATGGTTAAGGCAGAATGATACAACTGGTAAATAAGAATGGAGACAATACATAAACAGGATGAAATTATGGATGTTGCAATGAAGTATATCAAAATATGTCCATAGAATAAAGTATTAAAAGTGATGAGAAAGTTAGATGATATACAAATAGAACACTTAAAATTATAAAAATTTCTGGCTCAGTGGTTATTTTAAAGTAAGTAATAATAGTGGAAGACATCCAGGTGCAAGAGGGTATTCATGAAGAAATGGACAATAAAGAAAAATTATTTTGTCAAGGTAACGAATGCATGGATCTGTGAAGGAGTAAAAGATGAAGTATGTGTGGAAATCTTACCATTTGCATGGAATAAATGTGAAAAAGGAATTGAAACATTGGAGACCAACCCCCAGATTTACAAAGCCCATTATAGCGTGCAGGAATAGTTTAAGAGATATTTTCAGCAATATGGCCGACGTGCAATCCAGGAATGAGCTCCCGGGACGTGCAAGTGAGCTCTTAGGCTAATCCTACATGGACTGAGCCCCTGTATGCAAATTACCTTCATTTGCAGGTGAAAACCATGCAAATGAGGGTAATTTGCGATCCAGGAAGCAGGCAGCTGTCAGTTCAGGATGAGTGCAGTCTGCAGAAATGTACTCAGTTACCGAGTACGTTTCTGCAAACTACAAAACGGAGCTATGACAGCTCCAAATAAAGGCTGCATATCATTGATGAAGCATGCCAATGGCCAAGTAGAAGGCCACTGACAATGCAAAATGCATAAAAAATAAAAAAACTTTTAAATTCCTTTCACCGATCTTGCCTGTTTAAGCATAGGGCAGCAGCTCGCAAACGCGATTGGGGGGGATAATAAACTTAACCTAAAATAAGCATTCTAACTAAAAGCAGTATTCAGCCATGCAATTCAATGGCAGGCATAAGACAACCTGGCCAATGAGTAATGGTTGCTAAGGGGGGAGGCCCAGTGTGGGACATGTAACTATGCATTAGCAGGCAATCCGATGCAAATGAGGGAAAGGATAGTGAATCCGAGATTTCCCCAGGGTGTGAGGCAGGTCCCAAGAGTGTAAGAGTAGGAGATAGGTGACATCATGGGTGGGTGTGTCAGGCATACTGTAAGTGGATTGGAGCCATGTGGCTCGGGACTGCTCCTAGCTTAGCACAGCTAAGCTAGAGGTGTGTCCAAACTGCCTAGCACTCCTTACAAAGTGTAAGTTGGTGTACGTGCCACACACCAGGTTTCACAGGAAGAAATAGGAAGTTAAACCAGGAAATAGCAGCTTTGTGCACATATGAGCACTCTGTCTGTGTGTCGCGCACACAGGCTTAAACAGTGAGGCAATGGGAAAGGAAAACAGCAGTAGGAAGGTAATCAAGGAGAACTAGCTGAGCTGCCAGGTGAAATGTATCAGAATCAGCTAATTACACAGGCAGCAGACTAGTCCAGCCCAGAACACCACTATAAACCAAGTAAACATCTACCCCCTGGTGTTTCCACACTCTACACCACTGGTGTATACAAGCAGGGAAATTTTAAAAACAAACCTACAAAATGAGAAGGGCTACAGCAGGCAACATAGAACAACATGGGCAAGAGGCTGAGGGTGGTGAGGATGTCAATGCTGCCGAACAACCCACAGTGAGGAGACAGAGAAGAGTGTACATACCCAGGGTAACCTATCAGGGGCTACATGAGCTGGAGATAGTGGAGCGCTATAGGGTGGACAGAGACCTCCTACAGCAAATCGTTGAGCTGTGCAGTCCAGACTTGACACACCACACTGGCTGAGGGGAACCCATCCCAGTGAATACCAAGGTATGTGTAGGTCTAGGTATACTAGCCACAGTTACCTCCCAAACCACAACTGGGGATAACATAGGCATCTCACAAGCATCACCATCCAGAGTATTCCACCAGTTTCTGGATGCCATATCAGCACATGCCAGTGATAACGTATATTTCCTCAACACACGTAAGGTGTTGACCTGCAATATGCGTCTCTTCCACCAAGTAGCTAGCTACCCTGGGGTAGTGGGTGCTATAGACTGCACACACTTACGCATCAAAGCACCACCCGGTGAGCAGGATAGGGCCTACATCAACCGCAGGGACATCCCCTCCATCAACTGCCAGGTAGTATGTGATGCTCAGAGCATTATACTGAATGTGTGTGCTGGCTGCCCTGGAAGCTATGACGATTCACACATATGGCAACTGATGCAGCTGTACCACAGATTTGCCGATGTGGACATCCCCTACAGTCACCTAGTGGGGGGTGCTGGGTACCCACTGGAGCAGTGGCTGATGACATCATCAGAAATGTGCACACACCTGAACAACAACGCCATAATGAGGCACATGCACAGGCCAGACATATAATAGAGCATGTGTTTGGGATGCTCAGGTCACAGTTCCGGTGTCTGGACACATCCGGTGAAGCCCTGCAGTATTCACCAGCTACATGTACCCAAATTGTAATGGTATGTGCTATGCTACACAATATGATCCTGCGGAAACAGCTGCAGCAGGAACAGCATGGGGCAGGGCCACACAGCCCCCCACCAAACCAAGGCCTGTACAGGCACAGAGTGACTCGGAGGAGGAACAACCTAAGCCTGCCCCAGTAGGCAGAAGGGGGCATGCCCAGTATGACCTGGCCTTGGCAAAGAGGCAACACATAGCATATGCACTGACACAGTAGGGGCCCAGGGAATGACACCTCTCTCTGACTCGCACAGACAGTAAAAGGGATGCCAAACATGACACTACCTGTACCCAACCATGTACAGAGAGTGTACTATGTGCATCTGACATAGGCAGCCCTCCAGCACCATTCTCAAGTCCGGCACACCCTCAAGGTAAGTCAATCATCCTACCAATTGCCAAATAGAGTAGAATGTGTTTATACCTGTAGCTATAGTATGGATGTGAACATGCAAGGGAATTAGGTGGCCAGATGTCAAGGCAGCAGAAAGTAGACAACCATAGTGACATCATGAGATCAGTAACACATACTGGAGTCACCATAGTAGCCAGTACTAGACAGGGTGATAAAACCACTGCAGGAAATGGCCTGAGTGACATGGGTATCCATAAGAGCCACACATGCCAGTCAGGAAGGTTCACACACGTAGAGGAATGAAGGAATTGTTAGTCAATAACATACTGAGAGGTCATACTGGGCACGCTCACACACTTAAACACATGAAGGCCATGTCTGCAAACACCAGTGGACTAGACATATCTGGAAGTTGCAGTTCTGAGTGCGGACACATGTCAATATGTCCCACTCCTGCCTTGCACACACAGTGGATAGGAATACAGACAAATATGTAAGGACAACACACTATAATAAGCCACAGGTACATGGGCATAGATGTGTGGAAGAGGGTGACCATGACAAGGAGCCATGTGGGCCTGTCTCAACCAGCACACAGCCAAAGGGCCCCCAACACATGAGGTGTGGATATAACTCACTGTGGATACTAGCCACCAGTACCTGTCAGCATGTGGTGCACGTGCCAGCTGTGCAACAAGACTGGACAAGGAAGTAGCCATCTAGTAGCTATATACATGCACCTGTGACATATGACCCCATGTGTGCCCGCATGTGGCATGTCAACCCCTACATGAATGGGGTATGGCCCATGCACACACTGTCCTCCCCATAACAGTAGTATGACAAGCCTGCTGAGGTCATGCAATGTGAATTACACCTTTGGGAGAGCTATAGCTCAGTAATATGCATGGCGCGTCCCATAACTGCGTACTGCTGTAGTGACAGAGTAGCTACGTAGTAGTAGTACTAACCCCAGACCTGTCAATTGTGTGACTGTGTGTTTGTGTGCGTGCATGTCTGTCTCTGAATGTGTAGAAGGAAATGCTTGTTAGGCTACTCACACTCCGTACAATACATATATTTAACTTTAGCAAGGCTGCTGATGTCACTCACCTAGAAGTACACCTCTGGGAAAATGACAGCCCACTAATCGCCGTAGCACATTCTGTAACTGTGTACTGCTGCGGTGTGATAAACTAGTTAGGTAAGTGTTCGAACCCCAGACCTGGTAACTGTGTGTGTGTATGTGCATGAAGCTCTATGTGTCTGAGTAGAGAGCAATGCTTTTTAGGCTACTCACACTCCGTACAATACAAATACTCTACTTTGGCGAGGCTGCTGATGTCACTCACCTAGTAATACACCTCTGGGAAAGTGATAGTCCAGTAATCGCTGTAGAGCATTCTGTAACTGCGCACTGCTGTAGTGTGATAAACTAGTTAGGTAGGTGTTCAAACCCCAGATCTGGCAACTGTGTGTGTTTCTGTGTGAATCTGTGTGTGTGTCTGACTGAGTAGAGAGCAATGCTTTTTAGGCTACTCACACTCCGTACAATACAAATACTCTACTTTGGCAAGGTCGCTGATGTCACTCACCTAGAAGTACACCTCTGGGAATATGATAGCCCAGTAATCACCATGGTGTGTTTTGTAACTGCGTACTGCTGCAGTGTGATAAACTAGTTAGGTAGGTGTTTAAACCCCAGACCTGGCGACTGTGTGTGTGAATCTGTGTGTGTTTGCCTGACTGAGTAGAGAGCAATGCATTTTAGGCTACTCACACTCCTTACAATACAAATACTCTGCTTTGGCAAGGCTGCTGATGTCACTCACCTAGAAGTACACATCTGGAAAAGTGATAGCCCAGTAATCGCCGTAGCACATTCTGTAACTGCGTACTGCTGTAGTGTGAGTTAGAACGGTGGTAGTGTTCCATCTCCATCCATGCCAGTTCCAGATGTTTTGTGTGTATTTCAGTGTCTGTGTATGAAGCAATGCATTATAGGCTACTCACTCACAGTACATTACAAATGCCCTACTTTGGTAGTCCTGCTGATGTCATTAATTGTGAAATACACCTTTGGGGAAGATGTACTTCAGTAATGTCCATCGCACGTACTATAATTATGTAGTGCTGTAGCGTAGTAAACTAGTTAAGTAGGGGTTCTACTCCCAGACACAACAGGTGTGTGTGTGTTTGTAACTCGTATCATGTGTAGAGGTGGGTGTGAGTGTGTGACACCTGTAGGCAATGTGGAGGGGTTTTCCTAATTTTATTTATGGTGGCCCTACTATATATCACAATGTCAACCATACAGAGATAACAGATGTAAATAGCTGAGAAGCTGGGGTGCAAAGCCATACCCATACATGTGACATCCAGGCCAGCCAATCACAGTTAGCAACCCCACTGTACCTTCACATGTGACTCACAATGGACATACCATGCCTGACAACATGCCTTGTATGGACAGATGACACTGACATCAGGAAATGCTGTTACCTTGCTATCAATGTAGGTGCAGGGTAAATCTGCTGACCAGTACCAGTCCCTGCCACAGGTGGGCAAGACTGGCACAGCTGATGATAAGCTGTGTTCACAGCATGGGCCAGACACCCCAGGTACAGTTCCACATGTCAGTGTACATGCATGTGGGAGAAGTGCACATCCTAGACACCAGCCAAGTCATAGACTAGGGGAACACATACATGACAAGTGATGCACAGCATTGGCCACACACAATAGTCACCCAGGTGACTGGATGACGGATGCAATACCCACCTGTGCGGGCAAATTCAGAAGCTACAGGCCTGTGCCACAATGCAGACCATTGTCATGTGGCCTGATGCCAAGGTATACCCATCACCTACCCTTGTATAGCCTGCTGGCACTTTTGGCCATCACACACCCATGCAGACATGCACCCATTGCATGTCTGAACTGGCACCCTGTGTATTCGTGTGTGTGTCCACTTCCACATACACTACTCCCCCCAGGGCACAGTGAAGCATGCCACCCGATGTCTGACACCCCCTCATACTCACTGCCCATACGATCTCTGTATGATCCATGTGGTGCATGTGTTCCCTGCACATTGATGTGTTGTGGCAATCCCACTAGTGACGAGTTGCACTTCTGGCCCTGCCAAGTGTGTTAATGTGTGCGCGTCCCTGTGCAAGTGTGCCTGTGCTGACGCTGGCACCTGTTCATGCAGACAGGCACGTGTACATCACCTACTGTATATCTACCGTATCCCTGTTGCAGATGTCAGTCACCATCACATATATGTTCTGAGTGCTCCCCACCAGATAACCCATGTGGCGCATCCAATAACAGCATCGAACTGTGATAGCACTACATAGCTGTTGGGGTTTCGATACCCTGTGCTGGTAGGTGTGTGACACAAACATGCGTCAGTTTTACCCTCCCACCCCTCCCTGACATGTATTTACCTCTGTCTGCCTCCCGCACTCCCTCTCTGGCGGATGTGGAAGCCCACACCTGCATTGCTTATGCATCAGCATATGTATTTTAAGTGATGCTCATGATCATCTGATGGCCTCTGCACGAATTGCAGCCCTTCCCTAGCCGATTGCATGTGGAACAAGTGTGGTAATATTCCCATAGCCAATTGCATGGAAATGCACTCTAATACCTGGGAACATCCTGGTGGTGTTGGCCCTTGTCTGTCACTGTGAGCAGGAGCTAGAACTGTCGTTTGGCAAACAGCATTTCAGATGGGTTGGGGATTTACCTCTAACAACATACACTGTGGAAAGAAGGCAACAAACAGGAGGGGGATGTGCCTGACCTGACTACAGACTGTAAGTGCTACTATACTGCATATGGAGTAATGTTGGATTAACAGTGTTTGTCTGGATATGCCTGTCGTACATGTCGCAATACCTGCCGTGTCAGTTCCATGTATACCAGGAATCCCCATCTGCAGGGTCATCTGCAGACAGGGCATTGTTGTGATTTTGGTTTCATGTGTTAGCCACGATGCATCTATCTGTGAAATGCAGAAGGTAGTGTGAGGACTGCAGTCTGTTGATGGTGAAGGCCATGACAGTTACTGACTACATATCCTTCATTGGACATATGTTGCAACAAACCCCGTTACAATGGTTGATTAATGAGGGTATCACAGCAACATGTCTATACTGGCTCTGTGTATGTGCTGTCAGCCACACCTCTGTCAACCTTTGTACATATGTTGCGCATGAAGTGGTACATATGTGCTGTACACCGTAAATAGTGTCATCATATCTGATAACAAGCCAGTGATATATCAGAGTGCTACACATGTCATGTACAGTAGGGGTTACATTTAATGCCATAACCTGGACATTCTGTGAATGTTTGCACAGTACTGAGGTCTGTGTAGTGATGGTGAATGTCGGCAGCATGTGTATTGTTAATATGTACTATGGCCTGTGTACAGACTGTGGTAGATGTCATTGTTCTAGCTCCCCTTCTATCTGATGTTACATGCTGCCCCACTGTATGGTACCATTTTACCTTACATGTTTGTAGGGCCATGCACACACATGTCCCATACCACAGACAGCCATCAGACCAAACTGTGTAGCAGCCCAGTATATGTAGGGTCATTCTGTGAGTGGCACATATGAGGATGGTGTAGGACAGATAGTCCATATACTGTACTATTATGCTAGCATACCATATGTGGCTGTGACTGTGTTCACATTGGTTGTAGTTATGCACTGTCACACAGGTGTATCCTACCCTGTACTGTGACATGGCTGTCGAGCCTGCTATATATGCAGGTTCTGTACCATGATAACTTTAGGATGTCTGTCAGTAGCCAATGGCACACATGTTATGAGAATATGTCACCTTCCACACACACCATGTCTGTGACAACAATCCCAATGACAGTGCAAATGTCTATTAATATACCAGCTATACATACCAGACATCCCCTTGCACTATGACATTGGGACTATAGGGGATGGGGTAGGGCTACACTCCATGTCCAGGACATATGTTGGGACTATATGGACATGTACTTATCCAGATAGCCATATATATCTATATCTGAGTACACATGTGTAATACTTCCAATTATCACTGTCATGGCAACCACCCACTATGAATCCCTACATAATGTGGGTGTATTCCCTGTACATTCCCTGTGTGATGAACATCCTTCCTGTATGTGGGCATCAATGTTACAGACAGCAGGTAGAAATACCTCTTACAGGAGAACCTGTACACTCAGGGCAGCCACATATATGTATGAGGATCAGGACTTACAGACAGACTGTGAGTAGAGTGGTGTAATGCTTTGCATAGTACTGGTGTTACAGGGTGTGTTTGTGTGTGTGTGTGTGTGTGTGTGTGTGTGTGTGTGTGTGTGTGTGTGTGTGTGTGTGTGTGTGTGTGTGTGTGTGTGTGTGTGTGTGTGTGTGTGTGTGTGTGTGTGTGTGTGTGTGTGTGTGTGTGTGTATGCATGTGTACATACTAGTTTACCTTGGACTGCAGTCTGACTGCATAGCTCACTACTGTGGGCCTATCCTCTAGCTGGACAGAGGTGTGCCTATCATGTGTTGTCTGTCCACCACACAGGTCCTGTATCAGATATTACACTGGCAGTGTGTATGTTGTGTGCTAGCAGTACATGGCTATATCCATTTGTGTCCCTGATGTCGTATTCCTGCATAAGCGTATGTGGCAACACATCCTGTAACACCAGCATGTTTCAGGGTGTGTAACTGCAATATTGCGAGTATGGCCCTGTGTTCCTGCCTTTGTCCTCCACATATATGGCAAGCTTTGTCCTGCTGTGATACGGTTAGGGGTTGTTAGATAATGGCCTATCATTAATTACTGCTAGCATTCCTACTATCATCCCAGTAATAACGTGCGCTCCCACAACATTTGTTGGTCAGGGTCCATACATGTGACAGATACATTGACATTGCCACAAGTAATGAATGTCCACCTAGGGCTTGACTATAGGGTGTAATTGGAGGCTGCTGAACTACATCTGATATTGTTGATTGTTACGTATTGTGCAGGCAAATCCTTTGTCTACTTTTGTATGAATTGAAGGGCTTGGCCTGGAAACCATAGTATGTTATATATCCGCACTGTCTGCATCTACTGTTTTGTGTGGGCCTTGCATCCATCACTGGTTATATACATCAACACCTATGTGCTGTCAGTAATGGCATACATTATTGTATGGTACACAAATAAAGGTTGTCTGTGTATACATACCTGTGTGTCGTGTCATGTCCTTTGAATTGTGAGTGGGTATATGTGCAATGTAAGTATCCCCTTTGTGCGGCTAGTTGCCACACCACACATATCACAGGTACCAGTTACAGGGCTTGTGGCTGGGGATATACATTGCACCCAGTACATCCACACTACTTCTACATATGTATGGCTACTAATACCCTTTGTCTGTGTCTATGTGTATGTACCCTTATATTCCATATATCTTATCTCTCTCTCTCTCTCTCTATATATATATATATATATATATATATATACCTGCACATGATTGTCAATGTATGGATGTGTGTGCATATCTGTACCGTTGTAATGTGTGCCCCTTCAACATAGTACAGGTTTGCACAGAGCTAAGCAATGCTAACCTCTGGTTGGATTTCCTTGCACTCAGCTAGCATCTACTTAGCTCAATCTATGTAGGCAATGCTTACCCCCGCGCAAATACACATACACACACTTACAACTGCTTATCCGTGTGTACTACTGCTGTTGCGCTTACACATGCTTACTAGTGCCTTAGTCATTATGACACTTCACATGTGCATTTAAGGCAGTACTCCTGTGCAAATATAAATGTTATTTAGTAAGTTATACAGCACAATGATGTTAACATATGGATTTCATATGGAAAATAGGATGCGCTGCAGTGGGACCCGACCTGGGAATGCATGCTCGTTAGGTGGATGCTCTGGCCACTACACTATTGCTGTTCTGCTTCATTTGCATATGTCTACCATAATGACATACCCATGTTCCCTTCCCCTGGCCCCCGAGCTCCATGTACACAGCATCCATTCATTCCCCAGTTGCTAGCCCTGCCATACCACACCTCTACACATTTCCCTCTCTGCACATCTCGGTACACTTCCAGTATGCTGTCCCCACCCAAGTGTCTGCAGGCTCCTCATCCATTTAGTCCACGTACGTACCAGCCTTCCCTTGATCCTCCTCCAATACTGGTGATGACATCGATGTGACCCACAACTGTTGGTTCATCCTGCCAGGGATGAGACCTGTTGTTCTGTCAAGAGTAGACCTAGCTGGTCTACAATGTTTCTCTCACTGGTACCATCCTGCCAGGGTATTGTGTAGCAGCAGTTTGCTCACACACCTGGCCAGCCTCATCTCCCGGTTCCACGGAACCAACGCCCCAGGTGTGACATACTGACATACTGTGCATGAAGCACGCTCACACGCCCCCACGGTGTGCACTGTATATCATTATTCAGGCACTGTTCTGTGCTGCACATAGAATGCTCATAATACTGTGGTTGAGCAATGGACACGTGTTCTGGTATTAATCTACACACATATACATTTCCTATACTGTTGGATGACTGTGCTGGATGATGTGTTTGTGATCACAGCAGCTGAATGTGTATCCACCATGGCTTAGTGGAACTCACGTCGACTATAGTGTGCAGGGCTGGGGGTTTGCAACCTGCCAGTGCAGATTATTTTGTTGATGGTCACAACAACAGTTGTTGGCTACAGACTGACAAAGGCACCACAGAACATTTGTAGGCAGGTATGCACTGGTTTGTGCTGAGTTAGCTTCTACATTGCTTCACCAGTGTGGTAATTGCATACCGGCAGCCAAACAGGCTTACACCAGCTTACTCCCCCATACACAGGCGCAATGTCGTGCATTTTGTTCACATTTGTCAACCGGGACAATCGGACTGTATGCTTGTCCATTGTCAGTGGTGGCCAAAGGTGTAGAGATCCACATTGACCCCAGCTACTTATTCCAATTAATACTGAGGTGTTCACATTCATAGCTATGTCCCCCATTCTTCATGCTTAGTTTACGTTAAAATGTCGGTATTACCCATGCTTAAGTCAGGTTTACATGTCAGGTATGACTGTTGACAAAGGTTAGTTTAAGGTGAAGTTGGATTCCTGTTTCACAGGTCTGGATAGCTTACATGCGGGTATTTGGGGTAGGTGTAGCTATTCCATACCTGTGTGGTACAGTAGAGGGGAATAGCTAAGGAGCAGGTAGGTAGGTAGTGGGGGTGATACTGGAACTGTATAGTAGCCTGTAGGTATAATTGGATGGGGAGCAATAGGGGAGGTTTGTCGGATGTTGGGATTTGTATGCGAGGCAGGACAGGAGGTGTTGGTATCACTAGTTGATGTAGTGGTATAGAGTGTGAAGTGGGGGGGGGTTTCGCGAGGTGGTGAGCCTGTGCTGCTCCAGGTGTGCTTGTGGTGTTCCTTCATGGATTAGTTACATGTGTCCTGTGGGACAGCTGTGATACTACATGTGGGTTGAGGTTCCAGATACTGGCAATATAGTGGGGGAAGAGGGTGTCACCTACATGTAACTGTAAACATTAATAGAAATGGAACAGGTACATGGTGTGCATGGGGCACAAAGGGTGGAGTTAGTAGGGGAATTATCCAGGGACGTGCAGGACGGCTGCAGGGAAGGTCCACAGCTGGCCATGTTGTCTACGACAACAGCTGTACATATACACTGTATTTGTTGTTTGCGTTGGACACTCACACCCCTGGGTGGGGGTGAGGATTACAATAATACCTTGTGATGCCAATTAGATCGGCTTACAGGCCTACAGTGGGGTGTTGTGACCATGTGTTTGTAGGTGTTGTGTAGTGGGTTATGCAACAACACATATGGTTATACCGTATTTTGCCATGTAAACTGGACTGTGTTGTGGTGGGACCCATATCGGGAATGGCTGCCCGTTAGGCGAAAGCATACCTGTCGACTGTACAGAATCCGCAGTCTACCCAGAGTTTGCTTCATAATATTGGTGTTTTCCTCTTACAATCTGCACCTGTCTGGCAAATACCTGGGAACTGACGTAATTAAATACAGACAAGTATTTGGGTTTAAGACTCCACATCCTTCAGACGAGTCATGCTAATGCATAACCTATTATTCTGTCAGCTTTCTAAGGTTGTAAGTGGAATATGTAATTTCTGTCCTTATTTGTCCCCCCAACGGTTTAGGTTCTGTCCAGTGGTTTTGCTCTTAGAGGTTGAGAGGGATGGGCAGAAGCTCTGCCCAATCTGCAATATTACTTACATCCCCGGAGCAGTCCGAATACAACTGCACCAGCCAACACCTGCACGCCTAGGTCCATAATTGCATACCCATAGGTCCCCCAACTTCCCCCACCTCTACAGCACTCATCCTTACTGTGGGTGCAGGTGGGGTCTAACCACACCACTACCTACTGCCCACTATCCATGTCACGGGACCCATGTCGTATGTTGTCTCAACCCATGGGTCATCAGGCTTGCCCAACTTACTGGTCTGTGTACGTACACTGCCTGATTAGAAAATCGTTACTGGGACTGACTCCCATCATCATCAGTTTTTGGGGTGTCCCACAAGGGAAATTGATGTCTTTGTTTCAAGATTAGACTTGACAGGTCTCTCCCACTGGTAGTATCCTGCCTCTGTTCTGGGAAGCAGTGGTGTGTTTACTTGCATCATGTGTTTGTATGTTTCACCTGTGTAGGTGTGGGGGATTGATGCTATGTGTTACACGTTTGTTGATTGGACCCCTCACCCCCATTGGCATGGCCTGTGAACATATGTAATTCTTAACTGCTGTATCATATCTATATATATATATATATAGATAGCTCTACATATATATATATAGATATAGATATATCTATCTATATATATATATATATATATATATATATATATATATATATTAATATTTATATATATATGCTGTATACTACTATTTAATAAATTGTTTTCTAGTCCTCCCCAGGTCTCTGCTGTAAATGAGCCAAAAGCTCAGCCAGTCTTACCCAGTTAACAGATGTAAATTAAATATATAAATCAATAAATATCCTAGCTATATACATGTGTATGTTTACACACATATATACATATATATTTCTACATTTTATATATATATATATATATATATATATATATATATATATATATATATATATATATATATACTGTGGTGGTGGTGCTGCGGTAGCGTTGTCGCCTCATAGCAAGACGTTGTCCCGTTCGATTCTCAGCTAGAGCGTCTTCTGTGTGGAGGCATACGTGAATGGGGTATGCCTTCGTTGAAGGTTGTGCGTCAGGGCTGGTAACCCGGTACGTAAAAATCCACTACCAATCATTAGTGGACCAGAGTTCCGCTGTGGTGACCCCTAACCGGGAAAAGCCGAAAGACACAAACATATATATATATATATATATATACACACACATATATATATATATATATATATATATATATATATATATATATATATATATATTGCTGTATATATATGTCTAATGACATATGGATGT
>NC_056747.1:1142871812-1142881812 GCF_019279795.1 Protopterus annectens | reverse complement strand
GCAACAACGCTACCGCAGCACCACCACCGCAGTCTATATATATATATATTGTGGCAGCAGTACTCCAGGTCATACATATATATGTTATTCCATGGGTTATGCAACATACATATTACTCATAACGTGCTTTGCCATGGGAAATGGTATGTCTCAGTTACCTTCCTGTTTCCCCCCTCCTTTCTCGCTTACATCCATGGGGCGGTCCCATAAGAACGGGTCCGTCCAACCCCGGCATGCCTCGGCCCATAATGTTTTACCCATCATTCCCTCCACCCCCTCCCTCCTCCACATCAGTCCTCCTCCTTACAAGTTCCAACCGAATATCACCACACCACTACAGATTGTCCACTCTCCATTTCTCGGGACCCATTATGAAAGTTGTCTCACCGCATGGATCTTCAGGTTTCCCACACATTCAGTCCACGAACATACATATCCTTCTTTGCTTACCTGTAAGGCATAGTATGTTACCCCGAGGATCTTTTTAGCAGAATTTTTGGGTTGTCCCACTAGGGACGAACATGCGTTTGTTTAAGATTTGACTTTGCAGGTTGACACTGTTTCTCCGACTGGTAGTATCCTGCCAGTTGTCTGGGTAGCAGTGCTGTGCAATGCTTAGCAGTGTTTAATATTCGATTTGCATGATATTTGACTTTTGGCATTGATGTCTTCTTCATTACATGTTATATATGAGTCTTGTATCCTTGATTCATGTGTACGTACGCTGTATGAGGTCCTGGGAACTTCAACACTTTATTGCAATTACACCTCACATCTGGCCTTACTGCAGTACTCCAGTTCACATATTTATGTTATGTAGCAGGTTATACCATTTCACATTGTACATAGATTCAGTTCACGTTTGGTTTGATTTTCCTGTGGTTAGAATTAGTTTGTTGATACCTCATGCATATCTATTGCTATGATGGCTTAGTAGTTAACTACTGTGACTATAGTGTACAGGGTCCTGAGTTTGAGCCTTGCAGAGGCAGTTTATTTTGTTGCTGGGCAGAACATGGGCCATTGGATCCAGAGTGATTAAGGCATTTTAAAGCAGTTGTAAGCGGGTTTGTGCGACGGTAAGCACTGCTAATCTCCGGTTACAGTTTCTCACACTCAGTTAGCTTCTACTTTGCTTAATCTGTGTAGGCAATCCTTATCCCATGCAAACACACTTAGACACGCTTACTGCTGCTTATTTGTGCTTAAACCTGCTTACTGGTGCCTTATTCATTATGACACTGACACTTCACATGTGCATTTCATGCAGTACTCCAGTTCACATTTAAATGTTATTATATAGGTTATACGGCAAAACAATGTAAAAATATGTTCATATACTGATTTCACATGGAAAATGATATGTGCTGCAGTGGGACTTGAACCAGGAATGCCTGTTCGTTAGACAGGTGCTCTAACCACTTCACCATTGCTGTGCTGCTTCATTTGCATATATATTCCTTGTTATCCTCTTCAGCCTTTTCAGCTGCTTTAACCATAGCTAAGTGATTGGCAAACCCATGCACCTACGGTTAGCTGTACTCGGGTTTAAAAAAAATAAATACAAGGGTTAAAAAAAATAAATACAAGGGTTTCTTCACTTTATTTCAATGTTCTGTTGCTGTTGAACACATGGGGACTGTTGGTGGAGATATGTGGACACCTATGAGTGGTTTCGCTCATTTATTTACACTTTTTTCTGTTCAACTTTTCAGGGGCGTGTTTATTCTTAGAGCTTTGCTCTCAGATATGCCCCCTGCACTCGTCCATGATCAGTGTAGGATTTGGAGCTCAGGCAGCGCACCTTCATTAATATGCATGGCGCGCTGCCATCCTCCTCTTAAACTGCCGCTTCCGTGCAGGACTAGATTAGTCCTGCATGGAAGATTAGTAAATCCGGGGGCAATTCTGTTAGGGAGTACAAATTATAAGATATTTATGAACATTAAAAAAATGAATAATGTGATCAATAATGTAATGTATGAGGGTATGTATGGTATTCTGGGAAAACAAATGAAAGAAAAGTTAGTCCTGATAAGGGAGACAACAGCAAATAGGAAGAAGAAAAATAAGGAAAATGTAAAGCATGTGACAGTGTGTATTATGGTCAAGTATGGAGAATTATGGGATTAGAAAGAATTTAATGAAAGTGTGAAATCAGTTTATGAAGAAGGAAGTAGATAAAAGTGATGGCAAAATGGACAGATAGGAGTAAGTGTGCAAATTAAGACAGGATAATACAATGTTGCCTTACAAGTGGTAAAACTTCCATTATAATTATGAATGTTGTGGTACAGATTGCCAAACATTATTAGAAGGAGCAACATGGATACGAATAACGGGTCCAAAGGGTATCGCTATTTATGTCTTATAAATATGATTTAACAATAATAAACAATAGATGCTGTAGGAATTAACAGAAATAAAAGGACAGTTATAGAAAGTAGGCTTGATATTTAATAATGAATAAGGGCAAAAATAATGAGTTTGGAACATTGCTAAAACTAGAAAGGGTGCATACATTGCTACACAGAAATTACGTTTGCTAGGGAAAACAATATGTGATACTGTAACAGTGGACAAGTGAGCTAAAGGAAATAAGAACATTTGTTGATTATAGAAATCTTTTCAACTACCATTTAAAAAAAGTGCATTTTTTTAAATACATTTATTTTAGGGTGTTTAGTTTATATTACAGATATGTTCATTTCTAGTTGTGATGGAAAAAGAGTTGCTACAAATTCTTTTTGGGGTTGCATGGATATCAAAGCTAAATACGATCAAAGGGAGAATTTTATACAGCAACTAAGTCAAAAGTCGCTAACACTAATAAATCTAATTGTAAACTTGTCATTCATTCACTTGTCTTGGGTGCTAAGAAGATAAAACATGAGAAAGATGAAGTAATAAAAAAGTGCTGTATTTCATGTATGACTGTAGCAGTGACATATGGAAAAAGAAATGTGTGTGATTGTAGTCAAGTAAACAAATATATAAATTGGGATCTACTTTGAAATAATGAATTTTCATAATACCAAAAACCAAAATATCAAGACCAGAACATTGAAACTTTAATTTCCTGAAACTTTAAAACATTGAGTCTCAAAATATCGAAAAACAAAACTCAAACCTAAACTTCCTACCTTCCACCAAAAAAAAGATACCAACAAATACAAACAAACCACTGTCTACTTCTCTACATTTAAGTTAAATATATCATATTTGAGATTGCACTACAATGACAACAATGGTTACTGTCTACATTAGTTCCCAGATCCCTGACAAGTGAATCAACTTCTAAAATGACTTTATTGATGACGTAGTTACCCAGGGTGGCAGACTTCCCAAAAGGTACTATAAAGCATTCCTTAGTATTGAGTTTTACACCAAGTGCTTGTGTGTATTAGACCTTCCTGAAGTGAGTTCTCATTTGAGGGGATTCACTTACTGCTCCCAGTTTGTAATTGTCTGTGAACTTGGTTAGCCAAAGGCCTTTGACATTGGCTTTGACATCTGAGAAGTAGATGCCAAAGAGAAGTGGGCTCAGCACAGAGCCCTGGAGGACTTTACTGCTGACCAGCATCTTTTTGGAGATGGCCTCATCAGTTCTAACCTCCTGAGTCCCATCAGTGAGAAAGCTAGACATTTATATTTTTATAAAGAGGTTCATACCTGGCTCCATAAGTTTGTTGGCAATGCCCAAGTTGGATACTGTATCAAATACTTTAGCCAGACTTACATAGGTAGTATGCACCATTTTCCCCCATCCATTGCCTTATGTGACTTCTTCAAAGAGTCCACCAGATTCAGTATGCATGACCTTCCTCTAACTGGGATGAATCCAACATCTGGAGGTCTCCTATATCCTTATTGATAATTTCCATAATAATTCCTTTCATGGCTTTGCAACTAAGAGTAGTCAGAGTAATGGATCTATAGTTTCCACGATGTGTTGAAGGTTCTCCCTTATGAAGTGGGATGACTGTTGCAGTCTTCCATTCACATGCTGCAAAGTTTTTTTTAAGACTATAGTTAAATAATGACTCCAGGAGTCCTAATAAGTCATAATTTAGACTACTGAGGAGGCATCCTGGGATGTTATCAGGGCTCACTGAGGCCGTGTTCTTGGCTTTAGTAAGTGCAGCCAGTACATGCTCCCTAGTTATAGTTGGAGTGGTTATGTCTGAGGGTATTTTTGAGGAGATGGTTGGAGGTGAGAGAGGGGTAAAGTTGGAACTGAATTTGTCCACTAAAAGGATTTCTATATCACTAGGCTCAATGAATGTGGCACCATTAACCACCAGTTCAGTACACTGCTGTGTACTGCTCTTGAGGCTTCTGACATAGCTGTAGAAAGACTTATGGTTATCTTCCACCCAGGAGGCTATCTTAACATTCATGTTGGCTTTGCTTGACTAATTAGTTCTCTTAGTTGTGCATTTACTTTGATAAGAGAGTTTCTATCTTGTAGGAAGTACTTTTCATGATTTATGCCATAATATTTTTCCTTTTGTTGCATAACAGTCTCCATGTAGTAAATAACTATGGTGGATTACATCCAAAGGAAAGAGCTACAAATTATTTATTAATCACCTGTAACAATTTCAGGTTAATGTGTAGTAATGTAAGTGAGGAAATAGACTTTTAAGTATAGGTGATATGGAGTTGACATTAAGTGACGTAAGAACCTTTCTATTTCTGGAAAAGCACTGGTCATGTATTATGGAACAAAAGCAGTGGTTCAGAACCATAAAACAGTCTTGTTAATGTACTGCTAGGCTCTGTATGTTACTATACATTGCAAAAGTGATTGTCTGTTGGAGAGGTTAGTCTTGGTTGGCACTTATTTAAATATTTATCTGTATTGGCACTTAATTTAAATAATGCTATAAGAATGATAAACTTCTTTGTTTGCAGGTACCATAGCTGCTTCAGCTCAGCCAGGAGAAACAGTGCCAGGAGGCACAGCAGTGGCAGTACCAGCACCAGGACCGCCACCACCTCCACCACCACCACCACCTCCTCCACTGCCATCAGATGACCATGGGACTGTTACACAGGCTGTCTCCCAAGAATCGACAATCACAACTCGTACCACTGGAGATCAACTTCCTGCACCACCCCCTCCCCCTCCCCCTCCTCCTCCTCCTCCTCCACTACCATCAGAAGTCAAAGAAGCAGAGGTCATGTCTGCCCCCCCTCCCCCACCCCCACCTCCTCTCTCTGGTATAGACATTCCTCCCCCACCCCCACCTCCTTTCCCTGGTACAGATATCCCTCCTCCACCACCACCTGCACCAGGAGGAGTACCACCACCACCCCCACCACCAGGCATGTCAAATCTGTCCTTTGCAAATGCATCTCAAGCTGTCACCTCAGGTAAGCCATAATATTTACTTTATTTTTTTGTTTGTTTTATTTTATGTTCTCACCTGTATAACTTCTGAACCTTGACGTTCCTTTATTTTTTTGTGGCAGAGAAAGCAGGGATTTAGTGCTCTTATGGGGATCTGTAGACTGGAATTCATTCCACAACTTTGGTATTAACAGGCCCCAGACACTAGATATAAGTACCTCATAGTAAAGCAATAATTCCTATTAAAACAGCCATTTGTGGACTATGTGGATAAACAGAAGGAATTCAGGTTTTCCAATCCAATTTCTTTAAGTAGTTCTGTGGCAGTCACTACCTAATGTTTGTCTCTTATCCAGCTATTTAACCAGACTACCCCCAGTTTCACTCTGAAAACAGGCAAATGCATGTAGTGGGTTTATCTGGATATAAAACAAATAAAAAATGTTACTTATGCAATTGTCACTTATGATCAGAAATTATACTGGTAGGTGCATTGTTTCCCAAAGCAGAAAAAATGTCTGCATTAATTCATACACATTCCTTGTCCTAACCAGATTTTTGTGAGTCACAGAACATCATCAAATGTATACAAACAAAAGGTGAACCTGATTCAGTGTACCAGTTTATTCATGTCAATTAAGGAATAATTGAAACATTGAGTATTGTGTTGTCTAGTTCATTATGTGAAAATCAGGTATGTAATATGAACAGCCGGACGTTTTGTAATACATAACTAAAATTAAATATTTAGGGGACTGAATTTTTTTGCACAAAGCTACCACTAACTGTAAGGTTGTCTTACATCCTGCTTTCAAATTCCTTCCACAGATATGGGCAATGGAACGACACAATAGCCAGTGAATTAAAATTAAAACAATTCAAATTTGTTGTATTACTCACATAGATTAAGCGCTTTCAACCCATAAACATGGGACTTCATCAGAATCAATAAAAGAACCAATGATTAAGCTTTTACACCATTCCAAAATGTTTCAATTAAGACTTTCATAAAGGACCAGTCACTATAAAAGTACTAAAAACATTTATAAAAATACATTAACTGACACATTTTAAAAAAAGATTAAATAATCTTCCACCTATTAAAAGACATTAACAATTTGTCATCATCCATACAAAATTATTAAAGCAATGATTTTTTTTAAATCCATACACACTCTAGAGTGTTTATAAAGTGTATTATTGTTATTCTTTGTGTATTTTTAAAATAGGATCCAATTTGAAGGATAACTTTGAATGGAGAGGGTTAGATCAAGGGAAAAAAATTTACAAAGCATAGGAACAAAAAATGTGGTTCATGTGGTCAATGTAGTTACATTCTAGAGGAAAGTTATATGGTGCTAGAAAATATGGAAAATGTTAAAGTATATTTTTTTGAAAGGGAACTCTCAGATGAGTATGGTAGTCTATTTGGCTTCCTGTCCTGCCTACTATGTAGGCAAGATTGAAAGGCCACTTAAGAAAAGGATTTATGAACATATTTATCAAATTAACACAGAGAATGACAATAATGCACTTTATAAATGCTCTAGAGTGTGTATGGATTTTAAAAAAATTAGTTTTGGAGGTTTGGATTAAGTTGCAGTTAATTTTAGAGGAGGTGATAAAAGGGGTAGATTAGAAGAAAACAAAATGTGGTGGCAATTGAAATTACAAGAATCACATCTGCCTGGATTAAATGAACATATCTCATTACAACACATTTTAAACAAAAGAGCAAATAGATATTAATTCATTCTTTTAATAATTTTGGATGGATGACAAATTGTTAATGTCTTTTAATATGTGGGAGATTATTTAATATTTTTAAGACGTGTCAGTTGATTGTTTTTATAATTTTTTTTTGTACTTTTATAGTGAATGGTCCTTTAAGAAAGCCTTAATTGAAACTTTGGAATTGTATAAAAGCTTAATCATTGGTCCTTTTATTGATTCTGATGAAGTCCCAAGTTTATGGGATGAAAGCACTTAATCTATGTGTGTAATACAAGAAATGTGAATTGTTTTAATTTGAATTCACTGGCTATTGTGTCGTTGCATTGCCGATATCTGTGGAAGGAACTTGGTAGTTATTTGCTGTGTTGGAAACTTTTGGAGAGTTCACAGTGGTTTTTGCATCCTGTTTTGAAAACAAGTGGAATTTTTTTTCAGGAAAACCAAATGTTCTTTTACTTTGAGATAGTGTAATACTGGTGGCAGTATATTAGGAATGCAGGGGTGTAGGGCCAGAGCTTTCATGTTAAGGAGGGGAGGGGATTCAGCCCATCCAAAAACACAGTATTTTTATTTCTGTGTCCTTTCTTTTAATCTTCTCTTCCAGTTTTAACTGGTGTTTTCTTAATTTCTGAAATGAGTTTTTGCTGTAACAGTCTAAGCTAACACAATGGGCCAGATACAATAAAGCCTACACTAAGTGTAGACTACGTGTACATGATATGCATTCAAGAACATTTTTATCACATTTTTTGTGCTTTCTAGTCATTCAGAAAGATCATACTAAGTCTACATGCAGTCTACACTTTGTGGTAACCTTTATGAATCCCTGTCAGTATTTAAAGCTGCAAGAATATCAGTAGGAAAACTAAAATTACGAGGAAGAAGGTGTGAGTTATGTCTGTGTTGTCTGTTCACTCACAGCAGTACACTTAGTCTACACTTAGTGTAGGCTTTATTGAATTTGGCCCAATGTCTGTTGTTGAAATTGTTTTATTCACAACTCCACAAAATTGTAACTTCTTGGCATGTGGACGTTTTAGAACTAATTTCAGAATTTTAGAAATAAAGCTGTCAACATAATAGTAATAGTAGTAATAATAATAATAATAATAATAATAATAGTTAACCAGGAAGGCCTGGGTTGTTAACACAACATTTTAGTTTCGCCATTAGTCCTACACTTCAATACTATATAACCAATGGCATACATGCAGTATTATATGAGGCACAGAAAGTAGAGTCTATTACAAGTACACAAGTCCCAGCTGCTCAGAGACGACTGCCTCGTAGCCAAGGACTCACACATTTTATAAAGTGCATTGGTTGCTCTTCACAGTCAGATTAGAATAATAAGTTCAGATGATATGTAGCAGCTGTGCAGAAGGTGAGTGAAGCTGTCACACCTGGCCCAAACACATTATTCGAGTGTGAGAAAGGTAAGTGCGGCAACCATGGAGAGGGTGTCAGAAGGGGTGGAAGAATAGCTTTGGTTTTTAGGCAGGATGAGGGATTTAAGTTTAGGGAGCCAGATGGGAATGGTAGTGGCTAGGATAAGGAAGACAGTTTAGGGTTAGGTAGTGGGAGTGAAATTTAGGTTTAGTGAGCAGGCAGGATGTTTTAGGTTTCAGGAGAGAGAGGAGAATTTAGAGTTATGGAGTAGGAAACAAGTTTTAGGTTTAGGTAGTAATCATAAAGTTTAGGTTTAGGGAGTAATCAGGGACTTTAGGGTTAGGGAATAGAAGAGGAGTTTTAGGTTTAGAGTTATCAGGGAATTTAGGTTTGGGTAGGGGTAGTGGAGTTTATTAATCTCATTTATTTATATTTGTTTACTGGGGTAGTGCACTGATCTCAGTGGACCCATCTGTAGGCACAGTCTGGGCAAACAGGATCACAGGACTTAAACTGTACTGTTCATTAATGAGGAGTTACTACTGAACTGACAGATTTTATTGGAGATGGATGAAGGTAGTGGCATTTTTCATTGAGGCTGTAGCTACTATAGGTAGTCAGTATTCGAGTTGAGATAAGAGTACAACTTTGCCTCTGGCATCACTGGCCGGCATGGACAAAAGAGATGATAGCTTGATTACCTAGAACAGTGGTGTGTTGACCTTTTTTATGTGTGTTTTGAAGAGATTGGTCTAGCCACATGCCAGTGTATTTGAAGGATGTGGTAGTTTCTATGGTTGTATTGTTAACATCTTTAATATTAAGGAAGTTGATGTTTTGCCTATTTTTGGTTGGTTTCAAATAGCATTGCTTTTGTTTTTGAGGGACTGAGTTTGAGGATTAGGAAGCAATGAGCCACTTTAGCTTTAGAGAGCGTGAGGGTAGTTGTATGGTTAAGGTTAGGTAGCCAGGACTCATAAAATGACCAAAGACAGTTGAAACAAACAGACTAATAACTTCACAACAAAATGTGCTGTAGTGCACAAATGACAACCCACTGGCACCAAGAAAAAATCTTTATCTGAAATGTTAAGTGCTTTCATTCCCTTTAGTGGAACTTCATCAGAACAAAAAGCATTATGATAAAATCACATTTAAATAGAACACATTCATGATCATATGATTAAACCAACCCAATCATAAAACCATTTCAAGCAAACAATTAATTTAACTTGAATAATTAATTTATTAAAATACCAATTAGATTAATCACGCATTACAATATTTTAATTTTAAGACTGAATTAATCGAGCATGATTCATTCAGCCCTGGGAAACAAGTGGCATCCAGTTTTAACTGCCACTTCAGTTCATGTTTCTCTAAATGCTCATCTATTTTAAACCCCATGGGTTTCTTCAAACCTGTTCCATGTCTAAAAAACTAAAAGTATGGTCACTTTCTTTCTCAATATTCCTATACAATGCATTAGTAGATTTACATTTATGGGTATCCAATATATGT
>NC_056747.1:1142814312-1142866812 GCF_019279795.1 Protopterus annectens | reverse complement strand
GTCAATGGCTGACTTTCAAATTGGTCCAGAAATGCATGTTTTCATTTCTCAAACCATTTTCTATATTCTATAAACTCTAAAAGGAATATCAGTATCACATCTTCTTTAATAAATGAGACAGCAACTCCTTTAACTCATTGTTCAGTTCAAGCTCTTGTCTCAGTCACTGCTTCCACATTTCTAAAATAACTTATACATGTTTGTAGCTTTGCTAGTGTTCAGTCAATATTCTCTGCAATCAGTTTTGTGATTGATGGAGATGATTATTTCAGTATGGTTCCTATGGAATCCTCCTGCATCTTCTCCTAAAACAGTAGGTTCAGGAATATTGTCATTTGGCATGCCTGACCTTCCCTGTACACTCTACGCCCAGGAACATAGTTTGTCAACATGCAAGGACTTCCCCGTACCGTTTTTAATACACGTCTGGCAATTACCTCTCCATAAAGGATGATTATCTGTAAAAGAAAGGTAGAGGAAGTCATCTACAACTGAGACAGCCAAATGGAACTAAAGATAATATGTGTTACTCTCTTTTTGCAGTAAGAAGGCAAGCCTAGTTTAATCCTGCATATGGGGTTCAAGTCTCACCCTGTACCTCTCTTTAAGAAACAAATAAAGAAGGGAAAACTTAATTTTACAGAACTAAAGCATTAAAATAAAAAAAAACATTAACATGTAATACTTTTGACTGCCACTGATAATTCATAATATTCACAACTATAAACTTGAGGCTACCCACCAAACTATACCTACACCCAATGGATGGTTTTAGATAAAATTGTGTTATCTGAAATTTGTAACCAATGAATGTTAAGATATTTTCTAATGCAGTTACTTTTGTGTGTTTTTTTTTTCTTTAGAAATTAACAACATTGTCTTTGTTTGCTAATCAAATCCATTTTCTAACAGTTTACCATTTGTAACACCAATAACATGGTGTTGCTTTGAAAGCTAGCTCACTTTGGGACATTGGGTACTATTTTTGTTCACTAAATTTGTAAATAGATATGTAATTTATCATTTAACATGTAAACTGAAAAGCAGAGCATCACAGTGTGCTTAAATAACCCTTCAACTTCACTGACATCTTGCTTTAGCAGACCTTACCTCATCGCCACTACTAACACCTGGGCTCAAGTTGCGACGTGAAATCAGTCTTAGCTCTAACCGCTCTGACAGCACTGAAAGTTATGAAGGTAACCTGGAATGTGAAATATATTAACGATTCCAAAATGGGGCTTCTCAAAAATAGCAGCTCTGGTGGTTGAAGCAAGTTCTTTGATGCAAATGTCAACCAAGTGTAAGAACACATTCTCAGTCGCTGGCAGGTTTATTGAGCTCTCTGCAATTCTTTTTGTCTTCCTACAAAGTCCTTTTATGTGATATTATTGTTGAAACTGTCACTACATGCAGTTAGGCTAACTGTGCTTTAAGGTATGATGCTGACAAGTTATAAAGAGGAAGGTAAAAACATTTTAGGATCATAATACTTCAGGGCATTCATTTGACTCAGAAGGTTCACATTTACCTAAGTTAAGATACTTTCCAGTATTTTAAATATGGTTTTCCCTATTACAGATACAACTTGTTCTATTTTCAGTATTTATTTCTTGCTCCACACCTCTATGTTCCACCCAGATAATAAAATGCCTAGTTAACTTCTAAGTTGGTACTTAAATTAGAAGCAACAGGTGTCTGTACTTAAATGACAGCAACACATAAGACTAAAATCCCAAGTTAAGATCATCTCGACTTGGGTTAAAATGAAGTATTTAGAGGAAAGTGAAATGAGGGTAGACATGACAAAACCCACCAGTCCTTAATGGAGTTTCAGAAGCCCTGTTTTGATGAGACCATGGTTATCATGCAGTGTCTTGGTGCAGTGATGTGGTATGCCTTGTGCAGTGTGTTGTTTCTGTGTTGAAGCATGTTGTTTGTGCAATGCAATCAATACAAAAAATGCATGATTATATCTGTGTGTTACATGTACTTTGCAAAATATGTGATGTGATATGGTAAGTGTACAATACATTACACACATACAAGCTGAGTAGCACACACTAACATAGAAATGGTGTTCATAATCCTGAGCTTAAGTAACTATAGTCATCAGTTGCAGGATGGAATCAAATCAGGCTTCTAGAGTGGTAAAATAAATAAGGCATGAATGCTGAGGAAAGCAGAAGTGATGCTAAATATCATCTGCATAGTGACGACATATGGTATCTCTAATCTTGCATATCCTTTTTCGATAATATCAAATGCCATCATGAATACTGTAAAAAATGATCAGAAGAATTAACCCTGAAAATGACCCCCTAAGAATGTCCTGAAAGGTGAGAGGCAAACTGCTCAAGCAAAGAGGAAAAAAGATGAACATAGATATAGAGTCACTTATTCAGGATCCCATGATCAAAAACTGCCAAGAAAGCAGTGAGAACCATGGAAAAATATAAACCAGAGTTATACATTTACCTTAATGACAGCTGTATAGGAAGAAGGTCCATCTTTGGTAACATTGCAACTCCTTGGCCAATAAAACTTTCCCAGGCTATCAGACACACCCTCTTTCCCATAATGCATCATGCACCACCCTACCCCTGCAGTCAGTGTGAAAGCAGGAAAAGAAGAATGAAATAAATGAGAAAAGAAGGAAGATGAAACAAATAGACACAAGGTAGGATATCGCAGGTGGGAATGTTAATGGACACGCTCCTTCTTATTACAGATCTATTATGGCAGGTAGATAACTTTCATATCCGATAATAAGAGACTTGCCTTTAGTAATGACTAGTGCAGAGACACTAAATAAAAAAACTCCTTGACAGACACTTTTGCAAAAACATGCTACAGATGACCATGGCCACAGAGTAGGACCTAGACCATGTGAGGATGTCCAGCTTGTAGTGCCTTATGAAGCTGTTCATGGAAGACCTATCTGTCACAGCACAAATCTTGTTTATGTGGAATTACAGAAAAAAGGCTGGGGAACTAGCCCCATCTTACCAACGTGAGTCTTTGAAGGAGCAGACAGAGTTTTACCATGTTTATCATGGCAAAATGTAATGCATTTGGTTTACTGCCTGGAAAGTGTAGTTTTACTAACCTCTTCATGACAAGTTACATTTTGTGAAATGAATCTGGCTTACCATCTGAAAATATTTTCATACCCAATTTCGAGTTTGTGAAAGAGACAAAGGTTGACCCTGTTTTGTAAATGACTTGGTTCTTTTTACACAAAATCTCAGCTGCCTATGGACATCCAAGACAAGGATGACATATTCCTATTAATTTGTACACTCTTAGAAAATAATGAAAGATTTATACACTGGTGTAGACTAGATTTTATTGCAGCTCTTGGCATGAAGTCTGGACGGGTCCTGAGCAACACCCTTTCCTTATGGAAAAAAGATAAGGAGGCTTAGCAGAGAGTGATTATAGCTCTGATATTCTCCCTGCAGAAATAATAGTTACAAAAAAAAGAATCTTTCAAACTATAAAAATCAAACCAGATGGTATTTGGTATTGAAGGGAGGAAGTAAGTGCTTTTTAAGCATAAAATAGGTATCCCAAGAAAGTGCTGGATAACTTCACGACTAATGAAGGATAGCATAAAAAAAAAAGGCAAATGAGTGCTGGATAAACAATAGATGGATAAAGATGAAACATTTTTGGTGAAAAGCTTTGCAGGCTTTGAGTTAACCTAGGGATGTATAATCCTGGCTTAGGTGGTGGTTGGAAATGGCTACTGAGTGGACACTGATGAATAAGCAACTTCACCCTGTGTAGTCAGCATTGCAGTACTGATTTTTGGATCTTCGTGCAATGTAGAAGTCTGCAACCAGCCTGATTTCCAGAGTCTTTGCATCATCCCTAGCCAACAGATACCTGAGGATTAACATCGGATGACATGGCGTAAGAGGGACGTTCGTTGGCGCCATCTTCAGTTCTTTCTAGTTGTGCAGTCCGATGCACTACTATGTTTTAATTTTCTTTTGATTAATGTTTAAAATGGAAAAAATGCTTGAAGTGTGGGAAACAAATCCCAATAAAGACTTTCATTACTTTTGTCTGTTTTGTTTGGAACCTCAATATGATGTTTCTTGTTGTTGGGAATGTGCTAGGTTTTGAGCTAAGAATCTTAAGAGTAGGGCCAAAGTCCTTGGACCTGGTTCCTTCCCCTTTTTCTCATTGTGTGGCTTTAGCCTCTATGTTGCCCAAAAAGTTGAAGGCAAAGGATTCAGTGGATGACAGTGATCATTCTGCATCCACATTCAAGTCAGCTGGAGAATCAAGCGAGGAGTTTATACAGCCCCTTTGAGCCCTCTGGTCTGACCACTCGAAAGTCCTCCTTGGCAACCAGTCAGTTTTGGTTTATCCAGTGCCTACAACAACTGTGTCTGAAGCTGCTGTGATGTCCAAGCATTGGTTAACAAGGGAAATAGTTTAACTTCTTCAGTTGTTGTGAATGAACAAACATCAAGAATCCGAGCTGAGGCTATGGTCACCTGACCACATAACAAGGCCTCTCTTTCTAAACAGATGCCTAAAACTAAGAGACCAGCCAGCTTGGCTCAGCCTACTACCCACTCTTCAGCCACTGCTACACAGTTTGAAACTCAAGACATTCTTAAAATAGCCCAGGAGTTCATAGCCTTTATGAAATCTGAGGAGACCAGCCAGACACAACTAACTACCCTGAGGCTTCTCCCAGCAACAGGGGAAGAGATGTTTTCTTTCAGGAGGAATTGGGCCCTTCAGGATCTGAGGATGAGGAAGAATCGTCTTATTCTGAACACTTTCCCACTCAATCCTACCCTGATTCTGACTGAAATGATACCCCCTCTTTTGCTTCCTCTGGTTTATGTAGTACTAGATGATGTCTTTGAAGACATTTCTCAACCCAGACTCACTGCCACCTGCCCCAAGTAAACTAGATTGTTTCTATAGAGTGCTTGACACACACAAACACCTCTACAAGAACTCACAAAATGATCCTTCAGTAGTGTCCACTGAATCCACTAAAGGTGCCCCTAAGGGTGCAGCTTGACACCTCTTACCTAATGAAAGAGAAAGTAGATTGCCAGACATATTTGGAAAAAGACATATACACATTACCCTCTCGACTGCCATTTTCATGTTAAAAGACATGAGTCCTTACAGGCAGAAATCATTACTACGGCAGAGGACATTGCAGTTAAGACCTTACAGGCTGACACATATACAGGAGAAAGCTGGAGCAGCACTTCAGGTATCCAGACGTTCTGTAAAATGTGGTTATAATGCATTGGATGAATCATGCACAGCAGTAGCTGAGGTTTATGTCACTCATACACATGCCTGGCTGAGAATGCAGTCACTCTCTGACCAAGTAAAGGCTGAACTCCTGGATGCTCCACTGAATAAAGAATATCTCTTCTGGCCCTCAGCAAAGAAAGTTTTTAAGGAATTGGACAAAAAGGGGAAGCAAATCAAAACCCTGACAGAATTCTATTTCTCTCGCACACCTAGGTATACTAGAAATCACCCTTCTAAGCCTTTGCCTATGCCTCATAGACAAGATAAGGGGAGGACTCCCCAATCAGAGTCCAAGGCAATCTAGAAGATGTCTGTTGACCAAGACCTAGAGATGACGGATCCAAGGATTCTATTCCTCCCTCAGAGAACAACTGTGACTATGCACAGCTCCCACCCCTACGCCCTAACTTGAACCCATGTCTTTCCCCACCCCCCTAGTGCAAAGACTTCCTTCCTTCCTTCAGCATTGGAAACTTGTCACTAGGGATCAGTGGGTCCTGAACATTTCATTCAGTTCAGGAGAAATCCCCCCTTCCCAGGGATACAAAAGCCCCCAAAAGACCAAGAGGGTCTTCTCCCTCCTATTTTGCAAGAACTCCTTGAAAAAGGGTCCATTCAACCAGTCTGTTGTGGAGAGGAAGCAACAGAATTCTACTCTAGGATCTTTCTTGTCTCAAGAAAGGAAGGCACCTGGAGACCAGTCTTAGACCTGCCAAAGTTAAAGAGGTTTCTACATATTCCCAGATTCAAAATATTAACCCTACTGTCATCCATGATCTTTCTAGGAGCCTACATTGTTACACCAGATCTGAAGGATGCCTATTGTCACATTTTTATTGCAAAGAGGCACAGGAGATACCTTTGGTTTGTAGCAGCAGATTTGCAATACCAATTCTGTGCTTTTCAATTTGGCTTATCCACTGCTCCCAGAGTTTTCACCAAATGCATATCTCCTGTTATAGCCCATTGCAAAACATTAGACATACACAACTAACCTTACTTTTATTACTGCTTTATCCAGGGAAAATGTTACTATGGATTGCTTTTAGAAGGTAGGTCTCAGCCTTAACCTTTGAAAGTCACAACTTCAGCATAAGAGAAGAACAATCTTTCTGGTACATTGATATATTTGGTACAGCAAAAGGCCTTCCTACCCCAAAACAAGGTTTGCTTTCTGGGAAACTATCTTCACAGTCTGTGGGAAAAGCAGACAATGTCTGCAAGGGAATATCTAAGAGCCTCGGGATACGTGACATCCTGATTTATAACAGACACGGTCATGCAGAATACATGGCCAGTCTTCTCTGTACCAGAGTCAGGCAAGGCAATCACCACAAACAGTTCTGAGATAGCCTGGGGCGCATGCTTAAGACTCCTGAAGGTGCAGGGTATCTGGATCCCAGAGCAAAGGAAGCTTCACATAAACCAGAGAGAGTTGCTGGCTGTGTTTCTAATGATGGAAACCATTCAAAACAATCTGTCTGTAGGAGCAATGCAGATTTGGACAGATAACACCACAGCTGTTGGGCACATAAATTAGAAAGGGGGAGCACACACTAACCCCCAGTGCAGTCTAGCAATAAAGATTTGGCTGTTGGCACAAGAATTGCAACTGACACTTACAGCATCCTACATCCCATGCCAGAATAACACCATAGCAGATTCTTTGAGCAGGGACCTTCTGGAACTCAATGAATGGACACTGATGAGAGAAAGAAATAGAAAGACAGAGAGACAGATCTTCCTGGACCTCATCTATCAGTGGGGACACACCAGCAGAGATCTCGTTGCCTCTCCTCAAAACAGGTGATTACAATGTCTCTGTTCAAGAACCCAGCAGACAGTGACATAAAGGATGGACACCTTCTCCTTCAAATTGTCAGGCCTCTTCTCATATGCCTTTCCTCCTTTACCTCTGATCCTCAGGGTACTGATAAAAGTGAAATCAGACAGACTGAGCATGATATTCATTTTCCCCTTCTGTCCAACCACTGGTTCTCCCTCCTCTTGACTCTCTGTGGAGGGAGATCCCACATTCTGCCTCCAAGGATATATCTATTCACCCAACAAAGGGGGTCTGTCATATGTCCTCACCTGCCTACTCTCAAACTAATAGCATGGAGGATTGGATTCTAACTCCAAAAATGCAAAGTACTCATTTGAAATGACATCTATCCTGAGAGAAGCAAAAAAAACCTGCTAGCAGAAAATCATACTTACCAAAATATAAATGTATTTCTTCTTGGTGGCAGATCAAAAGTATCATGCCTCCCAATGAGGGCATAAAGGTATGAGGACATAAGTCTAGTGCTGTAATATCTTTCCAGGTTATTTAATCAGGGCCTTTCTTATTTCAGTATCACGATGCTTCATTCTGCCATTTGTGCTGCCCTCCCCCTTTACCTCCCTGTTTATTCTTACCCCACTTAACACTTAAAATGGGTTATACATGTAAGACCTCCCCAGGGAAACTTAGTCCCTTCTTTGTACTTAAACTATGTTCTAGAAACGCTAACTTTGCCATCCCATGAGTCCGCAGCTTCTGCTCCTTTATACATGCTTAGATTGAAGACCACCCTGCTGATGCCTATCACCTCAGCCAGGCAATTCTCATAACTACAAGCGCTCATGTGCAAAGAACCTTTCATTGTTTTCTACAGGGACAGGGTACCCATAGAATCAACCCCTCCTTTATACCCAAGGTAGTATCAGAACTTTATTTGAATTAAGCTATTCACCTGCCAGTGTTCTTTCCCAACTTACAAAATAAAGCTGAACAAATCCTAGATTCCCTGGATGTGCACTGACAGATCAGATATTTTTCTGAACAGAACAAAGTTCTCAAATAGAGCAGAACAACTGCAAGTGGCCTTTGCAGAACTGTTTCTAAATGGATCGCCAATTGCTTTACTTTCTGTTACTCCTCGTGGTAAGTCATTACCAGCCCAAGTCAGGGCACACTCCACAAGACACAAGGCAGCCACCACTGCCTTCCATAAAGGTGTCCCTACACAGGCCAATTTGAAAGGTGCCACTTGGTCCTCTATCCATGCCTTCACCAATCACAACAATTTAAACAATGTTTCCAGGGCAAGGGCAGGATTTGCTACTGCTGTCCTACAGTACCTGCTGTTCCAGGGGCCACCAGACAGCCTACTACCAAATCTGTAGTTCTGGAGTCCTCCCAAAAATCAGTACTACAGCAATGACTGTAAATAACATAGTACAGTTGTGGTACAATTATAATTGTAGATGTTTAAGTAGATCAATGTTATAGTACAAACACTCTCTCTCTCCTACCCCTCTGTCTGCTGGTTGCTCCCCCATTCCTGAGGATTTTCTGGCCAGGTATCTCTCATCCATCATCATCCCCTATTTACACCAAGTTCATGGTTAAAAATCTTCTTTTTCTCTCTAAAACTTTGACAAGTGGAAAAGTTGTGTTGTCTTCAGGCATCAGATTGTACACAACCTAGAAAGACCTGAAGATGGCACTGCTGGACTCCCCTCTTATCTGGACATTGGTTCTTGGATATCCAAAAGCTATAGATGATGCAAAGACTCTGTAAATCTGGATGGTCATGGGCTTCTGCATTGCAGGAAGACCCAAGAATAACTACTGCAACACTGATCTACTCAAACATCTATAATTATGGCAAATGTAACACAACTGTACTTTCTTCTGAGTAATTAGGAACTCTCTGGATAAAGGTTGTGAAATGGTCTGAATTACTACATGCTGTCCAACATAAGAAATAAATTCCTTTGTCCCAGTAAGCCTTTTGGGTAGAAAGACTTTGAGCGGATGTAATTATGAAGCTACCCTATCAGGGAATCCAAGGTCATATGCAATCACCGGAACTGCAGCAATTACACTGTTTGCTTGATAAGAATATGAAGGTTTCCTATCACATAGTCAAACTTGTAGTTCGAACCTTATATGGTCAAGACCATAAGTTCGAACTTGTATGAGCATTTCAATGGAAATTTCCATAAGGGGAGGTTTCCATTCTGTTGAATGAGGTGCAATCTCGGAGTTGGTATATTTAAGTAGTGGGGGGTGCAGCCCCCAACATGGGGGTTGCAGGGGGCTTGCCCCCTGCTTACAATAGTTTATTTTGTTTTTCCTTCCTTTTTTTTTTTTTTATTCATTGTCGAAATTTTGTAACTTTGAACGGAATGGTTCATACACTTTGTGTTCAAAGTTATAAAACTTCGACTATGTGATATAGACCCCATATGAAGGCTTTAGTGAGACTGCCCTGAAGTATGAGACAATGTTCTAAGACTTATAGGTCTGTGTGGAGGAAGGGGTTGAAGAAGAGGAAAGCAAGTCTGTCAGCACCAACAGAGAGCTGTGAGCAGCAGTTCTGCCACTTGCAGGCTGGCTTTCTGTGTTAGCCTCATTATCAGAGGAAATGGAACAAGCACACAGAAGCAAAAAAAACAAAAAGGCTCAGCACAAAAAATTAAAGTTAATTAAGACAGCTACTCAGTAACCCAAGCTTTCACCCTGATAGTGCTTTAACCAGTGCTATAAAGCAGCACAGATACAAAGGTGCATACAAATAACAGTAACAACAATAACAACAGAATAACTCAAGGGACATGTAGTTAATTCTTAAAGCCACCGTTCATTAAAATAGTTTTCAAGCTTAGATATCCATTTAATCCTGGGTGTTTTTCAGCCTTTAATATGCACCTATATTCACGTAGTTCTGTTGCAGTTAATAAGTCACTAATTCTGTTATCAGAAATCACAATTTATAAAACACTGAACACAAATTCATGTGCAGGACTATTCTCTGTCATATGCTTGTATATGACTTTAGTTATAATCTTTCTTTTATTCTCAGAATGATGTTTATGATACATATCTCTTACACTAGGCTAAATAAATAACATTTTGAATGTTTTACCTTGTATAAACACTTAACTTACATATTTTCTTATTTATTGAGTGCAGGAAGAGTACAATTGTAACTTACCATAGCAGTAGATTTTTCAATGATCACTGCTGCAATAGCATTAGCTATACAGGTTATATCCTAGTTGAGGAACTCCTCATAGGTGGATGGATCAAGTCTTGGAAGATTCCTTAATCTAGTTTCCATTCATGAGGGTCTCACCTGGTCCTGCTCTGCTTGTCTGCCACACAGTTTTGCTCTGACAGAATGTAGGATGCCTGTAGAGTGAGACTGTACTGTTAAGCTATGTCCCAAGCTAACACTGCAAGTCTGTAAAGAGGGTACAACCTGGTTCCCCCTGCTTGTTCATGTACTACATGACTGCGATATAGTCTGTAACAACTCAGAGGTCCAAGGGACCAGTGATGATTCAGAGAGTTGAGTGCTTTTATCAAGGCAAACATTGCCTTGATATGTGCTTACATCTGTCCTTGGTGTCCCATGCACGCTGCACTTTTATGACTCCTGCAACTGCTCCCCAAGCAAGTCCAAGGTGTCTGTGATGACTGACTGACTGCTTTGGTACATGAGGGGGAGAAGGGGAGACCTGGATTTAAAGATATGTGTTGTCTTCAGCAAGTTATTTCTCTTCTGACAAACCTCAGCACTAATATTTAAAAAGACAAAGGGTGCTGGTGCAGGGGCCAAAGAGACCACCATATCTTTCTTATGTGGAGTCTTGCCAGGGGTATCATGAGAATCATACAAGCCAAGAGACACAAAATCCTGAGGTATTCCCTTACAGTGATCAAAGTTTGAGTGGAAAGTTTTGGAAATATATCTAGATATATATCTGTTTTTTTTTTTCCTGTGGAAGAAAGTTCTTCAAACTGAGGTGTCTAGTTGACATCTCAGGAACATAATCCTGTGTGAAGGAGTCAAGAAAGATTTTTGAATGTTCGCTAGGAATCCCAGCTTCTGTAAGAGATCTCTCAACCAAGTAAGAGATTATTGACACTTTGGAAAAGACTGTAAAGATAAGCAATGCATCTAAATATGTAAAATGTGGATTCCCTGTAGTCTGCAATCAGGTATAACTGGAGCTAGACACTTTGTGAATACTCTTGGTGCAGTGGATAGTCCAAAGGGTAAGGCAGAGAACTGATAATGTGATCCAGACACACAAAACGTTAAGAAATGTCTGAAGACTGGATGAATAGGGATGTGATGATAATCATTTTTAAGTTTAGTATTACTAGGAAACTTGAAAGACGAAGAAGAGGTGATAGGTTATGAAGTGACATCATGCTGAATTTGGGCACTATCACTAACAGGTTTTGGAAAGAAATATCAAGAACTGGTCCCGAGCACTTTCTTTCTTTGGCACTAAGAACAGCCTCTGGAGAATGAGGAATGATCCCCTAGGAAGGAGGAATTTCCTCCCACTGCCATCTGCAAAACTTGATGAATGACCTTCAGAACCAATTTGTCTGAAATTATCTCTTGCCAAACAGAAAAAGGGAGATTCAGATTTTCTGGAAGAAAAAAAGGGCCAGGGTGGGAGTGGAACTCAAGGTGAATTTAGTAGTCGTTTGGGCAGCTCCAGGCTTCTTTTTGGAACCCCCTTGCCATTTATTTTTGCATGTATGTTAAGCTGCATTTTGTTCAGACTGTTTATTCTGCTTTTTGCCAAAACTAGATAAGGAGTTAGAGAATCCCCTAGAAAATTTGAAAAGAAGAGCTAAAAAATCTTAGAGACTTCCTGTCACAACTTACCCCTTTCATCACGCATTTTGATCACCTCTGCAACAGAGGACCAAAAACTAAATCACTATCCAAAGGGGAATTTAATGTCTCATTTTTAACATCATCTGGAAGGTTCTGAAAATACATTCATGTAAACCTCCTCAGAACAATAACAGTCACCATAGCCCTGGAAGAATTATCAACAAGGCATACCCACATGTATACAATGAGTGGTGACTGCCTGTGCAATAGAAGAAACTAAATTATGTAAAGTAGATTTCTCCTCACAACAAGAAACTGCAGATAAAACATTTATCATACTTTCACACTTATCACAAACTTTAAAATATGAGCCTGACAGTTCAAAATTCTGAAAATCAAAGTTGTAAAAGCATACACTTTTCCCATAATTATCAATAATTTTCCCATCCTTATTAGAAAAAGTAGGATTCAAATTAAGTGTTTAGTAGCATTTGGATTAACTAAAACTATAGCTGCTGGGTCAGGTTTGGGAACAGTGAATAAAAACTTGAAAAACTGCAGAACATTATACATCCTATGTCCCTGTTTAACAGCAGATGGCCGACTATCAGGAAAATTGCAAGCAGTAATACACACATCCTCTAAAGCACACAGAACAGGAAGAATGGGTGTGTGTTGTGGAAACAACAACTCATAGTATTTTCTAAGAGACTGAGAAACTTCAGCGTCCTCCCTCTGAAAACAATGGTACATTCCGGCAATGGTCTTAGAAAAAGAGAAACCACACAGGGAGAATCAGAAACTGAGCTTTCCTCTGAGTCTTAATCAGAAATCTGAGGAGAAAACTATGTATCTGTTTCTTCATCTTCCTGTTCAGATTCAAAATCTTGAATATCTTCAGGAAGAGAGGTATCCCTCATTTATATCAGAAAATGCTTTACAAGAAGTATCAATAGCCTAAATTAAAAAGTGAGCCATTCCCAGTAAACTACTCCTGTCCAAGGAAATTTGAGGAAGAGTAGACCCATGCTTATTTATTTATTTTTTTTTTTACAGGAAAAATGGGGCCAGCCATGTTACTAACAGCAACAGTTTCCCTAGGGATGAGCATAGCATTCTGACACAAAAGGAAAGCCTTCCCTGTTCCCTCTACCAAAACTATCAAGAGTGGCTCTCCCTTTCTCACTGAGAGGAAGCCAGCAGCTTCAGAAGACATGGCTTACCCCTAGTCCATAGTGGCTGTAGGTGCTACACCAGGGACATCCATAGTAAAAGATGAGTGGTTTGTGGTACAATAAATGTCCACAGCAGAGTCACTCACCTGCAGCTGAGGCAAATTGCTAACCTGCTGTCATGGCAAAGGATGTTTGCTTAACTTTTTCCTTTTGTGGCTGGAGAAAGGCCCAACCATTGGACCGGTAGTCTGTTCCATTGTCAAGCAAAACTGGTGCCTCCTCCCCCCAGGAAAAGAAAGCAGCAAATGCCTGTAAAAAACTGCAAGTATTGATAAGTAATTTTTCATAGAAAAACACAGTGAAAAGCAGTTTCAAACTTTGCAAGCCCTCCCAAATGTATAATAAACACAATTTCTCCACAGAAAAAAAATGTTTTTCAGTTACTTTACACAACTTTTAAACTAACAGGAAAAAGTGAGCACTCCTGTTTAAAAGAACAATACAGTTTTATGATAGTTTGTTAAAACACAAACATAGCTTTAAAATAACTTTCCTGAAGCTGAAAGTGATAAAACATAATCAATATTTAGAAAATGCAAGATTTTTCCTCAAAGGGAAGTTTTCTGCCAGCAAAAGAACTGCATCAAACTGACTGCCAATCCAAAAATCTTTAGGGGAGTATACTTTTCAATGGCAATAAAGTTCTGAAGGGCTTGGCAACCAAACTTGTCTTTTAGTCAGCTCATCTCAAGCTGCCTGCCACACACACACACACACACACACACACACACACACACACACACACACACACACACACACACACACACACACACACACATATATATATATGTGTGTGTGTGTGTGTGCGCATACGTGCACACACACACATACACACACACACACACACACACACACATGCAGAATGACAACATGCACAAGCATATAGACCTACACAAATACACATGCAAATCTGCAATTAAGTACACATACTCCCTTTTATCTAAATGTTTTCTAGTAGTATAATATGTGAAGCATTCCAGAAGAAATAAAAAAATAAATAAATGTTTAAAAGAAAGTACCACAAACAAAAACATCATTTAAAATAAACGCTATTTATTTATTTATTGCACTTGTTGACTGGGGGACTCTGAGTGGAAAACCCCTTTTCTTCAAAGACTCGGAGACAAAAATGCCAGTAGTACATATGGGGTAGAAACCCTGAGTGGTATAATTATAATACAAAATAAATTGTGATAATGTCAAGGAAGAAAACAAGCAGAAGAGGGTTATAAAGGAGAGCATGAATACTGAATTTGGTATGCATGGAATTGTTTTATAGGTAGAGAGAGTGGTATGTTTAGAACTGTTTTATAGTAAGGAAAAGAAAGGAAAGATTTTTACAAGATAGGAAGAGTGAGAGAAAGGACAACTTGAACACTGCAGATATGCATGAGTATGTGAGGACAAAGAGGGTTGGGGGGAATTTATGGATGGGAAATGTCAAACAGATGTGGAGCCTGTGCAGAGCCAATGACTGGATAGGTCCAATTTTATCTGGAGTTTGAATGACTTAGTATGCTGTGTTTATTTTAGTGAGAAAAGTATTGCATTCCAGGCTCTGGTTGGATGGTGAGAGAAGAGGGTGTCACCTGCTGCATTATTGGATTTGATTACTTCTAGGAGGAGTTTTTCAGATGACCATAGGGATCTGAATTGTGTGTATTGGTGAGTAAGGGTTGAGAGAGATGAGCAATTTCTTGGTCTGTAAATGATGGTGATTTGGGAGTAGGATAGGTAGTGGGAAACTTCAAACCAGTTCAGCTCTTTGAATGTTGTACAATGATGGGTTCTGTGAGGGTAGTTGCCAGTGACCTTCGCTTCTGGTAACATTGTTCAAGCCTTGTAAGGTATGTAGACTATAAATTAGTGAAACTTGGGATGAAGTATAGAAGGGCTGGAAGACATAGTATCAAAGATAGGGGTTTTCTGGATGAGTTGGTAAGATGTTGTTTGATTCTGAAGGGGAGCCTAATTTTGGTGTTTTTTATTATTATTTTTTTTTACTGTGTCTCATATGTGATAGTCAAATTTTAGGTGTTCATTAATATGAACACCTAGAAGCTTGGTTTGTGGGACAATTTCAGTTTTGGTGTTATTATGACAAAGGAGGCTTTTTGAACTGAGACATGACTTAGTGTGAAGACAATAAATTTACACTTTTTGGGTTTAAGGATGAATTGTGAATTGGCTAGCCATGCTTTTACAGAAAAAAAATCATGGGTAGCTTTTTGAAGCTTTTCGCAGTTGTGGTCGCTAGAGATGAGGGTGGAGTCATCAATATACTGAATTACAGTGGTGGGTTTGTGGCTTCTGAGAAATTGTTAATGAAAATATTAAACAGTATTTGTCCATGGATGGGGATTTGTGGGTCCCCAGTGGATACAAGAAGACAATGGGGAGATTTTGCTGCACCATTTAACAGCTTGTGATAGGCTAAATAGATAACGTTTGAGCCAGATAAAAAAGAAGTCTGCTTAAAGTCTAGGGCTGACAGCTTTTGCATTAGAATGGAGTATGAGACTATATTGAAAGCTTTTGAGAGACTGCAGATACAAACATGCCTTCATTCCTTAGGCTATTGACTGTGTTTGTAGAATGTAATAAGGCAGTTGTAGTGTTACAGTGGGAACAGAAACCATGTTGGGAGGGGGGAAGAGGATATTTTGCATGATGTATTGAATGAGTTGACAATGAATGCACTTTTCTACTATTTTTGATAATGGGGATATGATTGCAGTTGGGTGGTAGTTACTTATTTATATCTATAGAATTTCCCCCTTTATGCAAAGTTAGGATGTAGCATTTCTTCCAAAGTAGTGGTGCATAAGCTTCAGTGACTGAGGGGTTTACAGTAAAGATACTGCAGAGGTTATTGCTTTGGCTGATGATTCAGATATATGCTGGGAGGTTGTCTGGAGCCAGGATGGTTGGCTTTCACTTCAAGTGGAATATTTTGACAATTGCCTATTGCTTGACTATCCAGATTGTAAATAGTGATAAAAGAATGTTTCATCACTTGGTTATCTTTAATATTACACTCAAGCAAATTACTTAATCATTGGTGGTGGTCAGTTCCAAGTAAGATAGGGGTGTATGCACCCAAATTCCTTTTTACTATTACCTCTGATTTTATTTCTTCAAAAAAAAAAACCTAATGGGCTGAGCGTGGCTGTGAAGAGCACTGAATAGCAGCATCTTCAGCTCTGTCTTTTCAGATTTTCTATGACAGAAATTTTATGAAGTAACTATCCTAATTGTGGATATTTTTTAAGTTTTTTATTCCTCTTGATATAAAGAAGATAGTAGCTAAAAAATTTTTAGAATAATTTAATTTTTCCTGTCAAAATTTCTGTGATACTCTGATCTTCACCAGTTAAAAGATGAACTTCTCTAAAACAGTACATCAGGATGCTACCTTAAAAAAGGAAATACAATCCCTGCTGACTAATATACAAGAATTAGCCAGCAAAACTGACAGACTGGACTTGAAACTGGATGATTTCAAAGAAAGATGTACACATCAAATGGATACTATCCATGAAGACTTAAAACAACAGAAGGAACAAATCTCGGGAATCCAAACAGCTCTCAGTGATATGGATACCAGAATTCAGGAAAGGGAACATAATATTGAATTTCTGCTATCAAAGGTAGATGATCTTGAAAACAGATCCCGCTGTAATAATATAAGAATATTTGAATTACCTGATAATATAGAAGAGAATAACATGGAAACGTTTTTAACATCGTGGTTGCCAGAAATTTTGGAATTTTCTGAATCACTTTCCTGTGGTATTGAAATGGCACACAGGTCCATGGTATCATCTAAAAACAGCAAAACTAGTTCTACTAAATCTGTGATTGTTAAATTCCTTTCATCTCATGATAAGGAAATAGTACTGAAAACTGCCTGGGCAAAATCACCAATTAAGGTATAGGACAATATAGTATGCTTCGATAATGATTACTCACCAGCAGTAATCTGCAAAAGGAAAGTCTTTTTGCCCTTAATAAAAGAACTTAAAAGAACCAAATAAAATCTCACTTATTATTTCCAGCAAGGTTAAAAATCTTTCACCAGAATGCAACTAGAATTTCTGAGGCCTTGGACACAGCTCTTTCTTTTGTTAAAACAAATAAACTTCTGGACAAACTTGACGACATGGAATGGGCTACTGCTAGTCTAAAGAGGTTGCCAGAAAATGGAACGTGGAAAACCTTTGAAAAAAAGAAGAAACTTATAAAATAACTAACATTTATTTTATTTATTTATTTATTTATTTACATTTGTTTACCAGGAAATTCCAACTGGACGCAGGTCGTTTTTCAACAGATGCCTGGGGAGAAAAGCTCCACATCATGTACATGATAAATAGAGATACAAAGTTGCAGCAGTAGTAAACAACATTACAGGTTGCTGGCTTTAATATAATAGCAAGATATTGATTATCAACAGTATATAGAGTAAATGTTGCAAGTTAAGATAGTTTTTTGTCATTTATAATATTTGTAACAAAGTTGTTAGACAAGATTTTAAAGTATGTAAAGACAACTAGCTAATCCTGACTGTGGTTTGTAGTGGTGGTAGTATAATTGGGTTAAGAGTCTACGTGGGGGGGGGGTAAGGGGGGTGTTAGTCTGGATTATAACAAGGACAAAGCCAGTGCAAATTTAAGTGGAATTTGAGCACAATCTTGAAAAGGCTGCTGGAAGGTAGAGTAGTTATAGAGGGCTACATTTATTATTCACAAACATCAAATGCATATCTTTTTATTTGCCTCCTTTCTACATGTAAGTGATCCAAAAAGTCTGTGGAGATGAGACTTTTTGTGTTCACAGATAATTTATTACTGCCTTCTATAGTGCTTTTGGTGATGGTATAGTTTTATTATTAGTTACTGCATTTTACTTTAAATGATTAATAGTACATTTTCTCATGGTAGAAGTAGTTAAATAAAACTGGTTGAATGTTGTATGTGTGAAAAAGATTAGTAGTTTATTTTTATTTTTTTAGTAATATTAGTTTATTCTCGCATAGTATATGTAGTTAAATAAAAATACTCGGTAGAATGTTGTGTTTGTTAATGATAAATTGTTGCTTTTACCTATATTACTTAGTGCTTATAGATATGATGCCTCTTCTTTGCTTCAATATACAATCCAGTTTGTGAATAATAAATACAGCCCTTTGTTGGGATATTGATGAGATGTTGAGATGGTTATGTTCTGTAATGCTATGGTTGGTTGTTTTATTTTGGTGTTCAATATTATTAATAGTTTTCTTTCTTTGGTGGTTTAATGTTGTCTGTATGCTTCTGTGTACCCCTTTGCTGGCTTATGGTTATACTTATATAACATTACTTGAATGATAAATAGTGTTTTGTTTTGTTTTTTTGTGTCATGATTTCATTAATTTTAAAATTTGTTTTACTTGTGGTTGCTTTGGTAAGCTTTAGATGTTGCTATGGCAACACTTGGTTTTGGAACAGCTTTGCTGTCATTTTATCAGTTAATAGTTACACAGCAGACTCGAGCCTTTAAATTAAAGCTAAATGAGTCTACACAAACAGTTTCCCACTGAAAATGATAAAAGTTGTCTCCAGAGCTTGAGAATAACTCCACAAGATGCCTGTTGAGCCGAGGTGTCCATTTTTCACATCATCATGCTGTTTTTGAAGCTTAACGCTACACTGTTCTGCCGGTACATGGCAATATTGGATCATTTAAGCACCCAGAAAGCATACAGCAGATGCTTACAAGTCTGTGAATGGCAAGACTTAAGAAATTGTGTTTCATATGAAAAGGACAGTTATAAAATAGTATGTAAACATATTTTTATCTTATGTAAATTGTGCAAAGTAGCTTTCTGTTTATTTTTAAAAGCATATTCAATTCATTTAGTCTCTCTAGTCCCTGAACATAAGGAATTTAGTTGGAAATACTGCATGTATTAAAATCACAATATTTTCTATCCTGTCAAATATAAGCTGGAATAATGTTTTAATGCATTGTTGGTTTTCAAGAAATGTAATTATTAATAAACAAAGGAAAAAGAACCCTGAATGTTACATAAGCAACTAGAAATATGATAGTTCCAATATGACGATGGCAAATTCACATTCTTTTTTGCAGTAGGACTACTGATAGTAGATAATTTGTAATAGCTTAGAGAGGTATGGTCCTTAGGGCTCCATCTTAATTGTACTATCTGGTTATAGATATTTGATTTATCAGCACTCATATTACTATTTACTTGTAACACAGCTAGTCAGAAGTGCAACAGGTTTTGATATCTGAATACATACCCTACACATATGTTACAGAATAATCAGTTTTCATTTAGTCTATAGGAAATCTGTATAGGATAAAACTATTTATCAAATCCAAATAAAACTACTCTGACATGTACATAATCCTACATGATTAAAATTCTATTTTTCAACTTACAGATGATAATAACCTTCTTGGAAGAAAGAAAGACTTATGTGTATGTAAGGTAAATGTGGTATATTATAGTTTAATGACAGTACTAAAACATAGCATAGAGAAAGGCTGACTATTTATAATTATTACCTGTAAGTTAGTTATGATAAGTTTGCTTTGTAAATCCCTTTTTTGCTTCTTGGAACAGCAAGCCTGCCATTTATTTCACTTTAAATAGATTTTTAGTTATTAAATTTATTTGTTAACACAGCATTGTCAGTTATATTCTAGTTTATTTGGACACGTTCTGAGCACAGACTAATTTTATAAGTTATATTTATGTATAAATATTTAGCAAGTGTTCTGATAATGAGAATAAATCATTACAGTTGGGAAGAACATATTAACACATATATTACATTCTTAAACTACACATAGACACTTGTAATTCCAGCAGATGAATATTGTAACCTCAGAAAAAGTATTGTCAAAGCTATTACTGTTTTTTAAAGCTTGTATCTGAATGGTTGCCTTTTAAAATGATCTTGTCATACAATAGTTACACTCCCCATCAATGAAATAGTAGTCATGAATCATTAAATCCTTCATGATATAGCTAAAGGAAGTAATCTTATTGCAAGGAATGAATTTCATACAAATACTTATCACATGAGCTAACATTCATAGGTTATGGGGGGGTTTGTGCTGTACAGACTTCAGATTTGTAGGTACTGAATTCTAATTTGTATTATTTTTTGGCTACATGATGTGTTATGTATATAATATTAATATAAACAGAACCATTCATTTTTGCAGTATTATAACCAGATGCACACAGCTGATTATTATTTTATTAGTAGTTATATTGATGTTTGCTAATATGTTAACATTTATAAAGTGTTAGATATGTTTGTAAAGATTTGTTAGTTATATATCTTACAAAGTGATTTTTATATGATTATTCTATGTATTATTAACATGAATAATGAAGCTAAAATTGTTTATTCAGAGTAGATATTTCTCAGACAGATGCTGATTAGATGTTGCTACTAAACAGAGGGTTAATTTGAGTGACCAGATGTCACTCGAATTGTGAGTATTGTACTCCAAAGGGGTTAAGGGTGGTTACGAAGTTATCAGTTTAAGTTATAATAGTTTACTATTAGCTTTCTTGGCATTTTCCGCAATTCTTAAAAGAATAATTCTCAAAAGTCTACTTTTTGCGATGTTTCCACATTACTTTAAAAATAATGTATTTCTAGGTATTCCTTCTATTTACATTAATAATCTATGGTTTTGGTCAAAATATTTCTCTTTCAACATCACACTATTGAATGACTTCATTAAAGAGTATTTCAATTAACATTAATGGATTACATAATCCAAATAAGAGGGGAAGTTTTTTTAAATATCTCAAACTGCATAAAGTTCAATTCATATTTTTACAAGAAACCCATTTGAAAACAGAAGATGTAATTAGATTAGATACTAAGTCATATTCTGTGTTAGCTAGCTCAGAAAATTCTCAAAAGAAAAGAGGAGTAGCTATCTTATGGAACAACTCATTACCTAAACCAAAAATCATTAATACATATAAAGATAATAAAGGAATGTTTTCTCTAATCACTATTCAGTTTAATAGTAAAATATACACCTTAGTACATTTATACTGGATTCCAGGAATAGGCACTGATACGGTAAAACAACATTTTGATCATAAAGTACAACTTTCTAAGGGACATATACTATTAGTTGGTAATTTTAACTGTATTTTAGACAATAAAGAGTAAACATCACATAACAAAAGAAGAATTACAGTTTCAACCAAATTGTTGAATGATTTTTTGGAAACTTATTTCTTGAAAGATATACATACCTTTGCTGATTCTGATTCCTTAGCTTATATATTTTTTTCAAATAGACATAATACACATTCAAAGATAGATACAGTTTTGTTTTCTAATGATTTATTAGATTCTTTAATTAATACTAAGGTGACTACATGCCCATTATCTGATCACTGTTCAATATTTTTTGAATTTTTAGTTACCCCAATATGTAATGTCCAAATAAGTAGAATACCTGCCTATATAACTAAATTGAAAGATTTTAAAGACTTTATAACATCAGAAATCCAGAATTTTATTGAACAAAACAATATAAATAATATTTCCGAGATCTTTGTATGGGATGCCTTAAAAGCCTACCTCTATGGCAGAATTATAAATTGATATAACAAAAAAAGGAAAAGTTGTATGAGCAGTTAGTAGAAATACAATATAAGATAGATTCTTTGAAACTTATCCAAGAAAAATATACTAATAAAAATGATATTAAAAAAGAAATAAACTCCTTGAATACTAATTATATGGAAATACTGAATCATAAAACTATGATTATTTTAGAAAAATTCAAAGTCTTAAAATTCTCCACCAATCCTAGATCTCGGAATTTATTGGCTTATAAAACTAAAATAATTAACAAATTCAATTATATAAATGAAATATTATCCCCTAAAAAGAAAAAGGCAGTCCCAGGTACATAGAATATCTTAACTGAATTTAGAGAATTTTTTACAAACATTAACCAACAATCTAAGATAATAGATTCTAACCAAGAAATCAAATATTTTATTAACAAACATACAAAAAAAGATTATTTAGTGAACAAGTTACTGTTATTGACAGACCCTTCTCCTTTAAAGATGTCCAATCCCAAATTACTAAATTAAAACCAAATAAAGCACTGAGAAATGACGGTATCATCCCTGAGGTTTATAAATTATTACCAACTGATGCCTTAAAACTGCTTCATAAAGTTTACAATATTTCCCAAAATGACAATTTAATACCTCCATCATGGAAATATACTTTTATCTCCCCAATCCTCAAAACAAATAAGGACCCTGTTAAATGTTCATCTTATAGGCCTATTTTATTATTAAACATTGATTACAAAATGTTTATGTCAATTTATGCAGATAGACTTAAAAATGTTTTGCCCACACTAGTCGATGAAGATCAAACAGGATTTATAGTAAACAGAAACTCTTATGGCAATATCAAAAGAGTTCTGTTCTTGATTGAATCAGTTAAATACTTAAAAAACAGCTTAACATTCGGGTATCATAGAAAAGCTCACCAGCTTAAATGTAAACCCATATGTCACAAGATGGGTTGCAAACTGGCTCAAGGACAGAACCCACAGGGTTAGAGTTGCTGGTGCCATGTCAGACTCCAAGCCGGTCACAAGCGGTTACCACAGGGCTCAGTCCTGGGCCCCCTCTTGTTCAGCATCTACTTTTCAGAAGTGCAGGCAAACATAGGAGGATTGTGGCTGACAAAGTTTGCAGATGACTGCAAACTGGGAGCCATAGTTGAAAATCCATCAGACACAGATATCCTTCAGAGAGGTCTCATAGAAATGGATAACTGGTGCCAGAGCCATGGCCTTAAGCTAAACGCCAAAAAATGTATAGTCATACCCTTTGGTAAAAACAAGGTAACCCCAGGTTACCACATAGGTGGCAATCCATTAAGCACAGAAGAGGTTATCAGGGACCTGGGGACCCAAGTTGACAGTAACCTTTCTTTTGACACTCACATTGCCAAAGTGGTTAGGAGGACCTTCTACATTGCCCACCTGATTATGAAGGGATTCACATCCAGATCAAGGGAGGTCATTGTTCCCCTGTACTCTTCACTTATCAGACCAATGATTGAGTACAATGCCCCATTCGGAATGTATCTTACCCGACACCTGCAGCAATTGGAAAGACCCCAAACATTCCTCACCAAAAGGATAAAGGGGCTCAAAAATATGCCATATGCTGCCCGACTGAAGAAACTCCAGCTCTATTCAGTCGCATACCGTCTGCTCAGAGGTGACCTGTGCCTGACATACAAGGCCATGTCCAACCCGGAATTAATGGACATGCTCCACCTCAAAAAATCCAAATCCACCAGAGCCACAAGAGCAAGAGACTTAAACGTCAACACGGATATAAATAGGACGTGCTGGAGGGACAGATTCATCACCCAGAGACTCCCTATGCTGTGGAACAGAATCCCGGTCCATGTGAGACAGAGCACCTCGCTGGCTCTGTTCAAGAGGAATCTTGACCAGTGGATGGGAGATCATAGGTTTACCCCGGAGATCATCTCTGTATCACTGCTGGACAGAGGCACGGCAAACTAATGGGTATAGTATTCTTCAACCTAAGGGGTGATGAAAGCCACACAACTCTGGCTAGGCTTATAAATGCCCTAGGGCAGATAGCCTAGTATGAACCTATGAACCTATGAACCTATGACATAAACTATGCTTCAGATTCAGTTAATTAGGACTATTTATTTTTACTTTTGGAGGAACTAAACTTCTCTAAAAGTTTCATTAATCTAATTACAAATTTAGATTAAGGTAACCAAGCATACATTAAAATAGGTACAAATATATCCCAAAATATACCAATAATCAAAGGAACAAAGCAAGGGTGTCCTTTATCTCCTTGACTATTTACATTGATTATGGAATCTTGGGCTAATTTGATAAGATATGGTGAAAGCATAAAAGGTTATAGCTTGAATTCTAATGATGTTTTCAAATTACAAATGTTTGTGGATGACATACTCATTACTCTAGATTGTAATAATGCATCTGTTCACACTCTTTTTAAAGATGCTGAATATTTTCAAAAAAGTCAGGTTTAACCTTTAATAACAACAAAACTAAAATCTTGACAAATGGCTATAAAAAGCTAGAATTACTAGATGTCTATAAAAATACCAAGCAGAGTCTAATGAACTACTTTATCTAGGCATTGTAATTCCTAACAACATAAAAGATATCATTCATATCAATTACAATAAGAGCTTATTGGCAATAGGAAATCTCAATAAAACATTGAATAAACTCCAATTTTCTATGAATGAAAAACTTTTAATTATTAAAATTATTCTACTACCTAAAATTCTTTATATTATCCAATCAATCTCTTTACCCCCTCATAGTTCACTAATTAATAAATTTAATTATATGATACATACATTTTATGGTTCCCTGTAAGACCTAGAATAGCCTCATCTTATCACATGAAAAATTGGGAAAATGGGGTATAGCTTTGCCTAATTTGGAAATCCACTCAATTTCTGCAATGGCTAAATTTATTTCTCTTATTATAGATATTAAATACATTGCTAAATGGAAGAGCATTCTAGAAATATTAATGAGTGATGCAATAAAGAATAACACAATACAGAAATTAATGTTGTTTAATAACTCCTTTATCTGTATCTTAAAAGATTATTTTTTCACTTATTCTTCTCAGAATTTTAGAACAAATTATATATTTCTTCTTTTGAGATCATTTAGAAACTATTTATATAAGTTCAACTTGTATAAAGATTGGTTATTTCTTCTATTTCCTATAGCCTACATGCAAGGTGCTATATTTTCTTCTGATTTTATGAAAATGTATTCTTTTCAAGAAAAAAAAATATTTTTTGGTCACAAATGATATCTAATAATGACCTGAAATCCATTAACCTACTGAAGAATGAACATGATTTTGACACAACATCCTGGTTAGATCTACACGAAAGTAGAAAATATGTATCTAATAAACTTGACTCTATGACTTTATCAATCAAAAATTCAGTTCCTAAACTAATTCAGTATATCAGCTGTCTATAAACCATAAATCACCAACAAAAAACATTTTATCTCACTTATATAAGGCAATTAAACTAGATCTAGATAATATATCAGATAATTATTGGAATTATTTCTGCTTAATTAATGATCATCCCCCAACAGAGAAAGACAAATCACATATTTTACAATCTGCTAGTGTAACCACATCTTCACTAAGATGGAAAATTTTCACATGGAGATATTTGTATAGATCTTTTATAACCCCACTTTCTTTAAGCAAATTTAATAAGAAAAATGTTAACTGCTGGAGGTGTAATGTTGTAGTTAATGTTGATTGGGCCCATATGGTATTTGATTGTACAAAGTTAAATAATTTCTGGAAAGACATTAATCACTTTTTACAAGCAATTTTCACAGATAATTTTTTACTCTCAAAATCTCTAGTTTTGTTTAACACTCATGTTCCTAACTGTATTACAGAAACTAATCAGCCTCTGCTCTGGTTCATTTTATCAGTAGTCAGGAAAATGGTTACAAGAAATTGGAAGTCTAAATCTTCTCCCTCAGTAAATGAATTCAAAAATCTACTTTTTGAAGTATGTAATTTAGAGATATTGACCAAAAGAGAAAGATCCTCTAGGAATACTATTGTAAATAATATGTGGAAGAAAGATTATGATTTGTTAGATAAATAATTTAATAGTAATGTATCTATATTTATAAGAATTTTATTTGCTAATATGTATGTGTGGAAAGTGTCATTGCATATAGTTTAAATGTGTGTGTTTTTTTTCTTCACTGTCATTAGTAAGCATATTTAAAATTGTACATAACTCAAGATAATGTTTGTTTTATCTATTTCAGTTCAATAAAGCTGTTTAAAAAACTAATGGATAACCTCTGTTTAAAAACATTTCTGTTAGTTTGTCAGATTCAGGGTAAAAGATATCAGTTTCTGAAATTATTTGAGCAAGCCTAACCAATTGGCCCTTTACCACAGACTTTTTTTTGGTGTTGTGGATGCCAACTTGAGTAATGCAGATAATGTTCAAAAAGTAGGCATGTAGAAAATAGTAGAAACATAACACTCCCCTGGAAAGTTTTTACTAACACATCTAAAAAGAAAGTGATGAAACATTCTTATATCACTACTTACAATCTGAATAGTCCAGCAATAGTCACTGTGTTAAATAAGAACTGGTTATTACTTATATTTGACCCTGTTATGCTGGAAAATTTTGGACCCAGGCCTACCATTATATTTAGGAAGGATAGGTCCTTAAAACAGCTAACAGAAAATAAATTTCCTGTAAGGTGCTCTGGCAGGAGGGGTACTTATAAATGTGGCCACTGTTCCCAGTGTAAGTTTATTATTGAGGCTGGTAGTTTTAAGATAAGGGATAGTGTATACAAAGTCAAAGGGCATTTTTATTGTACTACTTCCCAAGTGATTTATCTAGTGCACTGTCAAAGTTGTCCATCTTATTATATAGGGAAAACTATATATATGAACACAACTTGGATATAAAAAAAGAGAAAAACCACCAATGCCTTGTATAGGCATGTTATGGCTAACCCTACACATATTTATGGTTTTATAGCCATTCAACAGGTCAAAAAGGATGTAAAGGAATGGTTACTGATGAACATCTTAGTCAACGTAAGCATAAGCTATGGTACCTTGCTGGCTAGGCTTATGTAGGCCCTTGGGACGATAGCCTAGTACCTACCTATGAACCTATGAACCTATGAACGGGAATTAAAGTGGTAAATTCATTTGGATGCCTTGTCCCCACCTGGCTTAAATGATGGGTCTTCTATTGCACCTGTTTTAAAATTAAAGAATTATGTTATTTAGTTTTACTATTGTTATTTTTCTTATTCATTATGTGATTTTTATTTTGGTTCTGATAGGTTGTTTTTGATTATTTAAGTTGTTGATTTGCAATTTTCATTGTTCTGTGGAAGGTCCGCCATCACGAATGAAAGCGCTACACATTGGCAGTGTCTGTCACTTAATAAATTTGGGAATTTGAAGCAGTTCAGCAGACTTCATTTTTGTGGTATTCTAGGTTTAATAATATGTTTATAAAGGAGAGTTATGGGGGTGGGATATAGTGAGCACTCTGTGGCAGGATGGTTATATGAAGAGCTGAAACTTGGTGGTTTGAGAGGAGAGTAAGTGGAGAGGGGTAGTTTAGAGGGATAAGGTTAGGGAGGGAAGTCATACAGGTAGGAAGAAATAAGGATAGTGATATTATTATTTGTGGCAAGAGCATATTGGTGGGTGCACTTAGTAGTAAGGAAGAAAAATGCTGTGTCGTAGGACTAGTGGTTGGGGTGAGGTACATTAAGACTGGAGGAAGAGGTGAGTTAATGCACGTAGAGTAATGACAGCTATTGTAAAGGTAGAAGTTAATTATTGTGAAGGTGAATAGATATGGGAGGAATTATGAGACTGGGACTTAGTAGTGGAGAGGGATCTTTACATGATGTGATTAGGGATTGTTCTAAACTGAAAATGGAAACTTTTGTAACTGGAATGTTGCTTCCCAGGGTGAGTATTATAGGGAAATAATGGACCTTCCTAAAATTGGGAAGCCTAATGCAGCTTTACAATGGTCTGTTATTTCCCTATAATGACCATTTTAAGGTGTCACTGCTGGCCAAATTTATAAGCAGTTTTTTATACACACAAACACACACACACACACACACACACACACACACACACATATATATATATATATATATATATATATATATATATATATATATATACACATACACACACAAACACATACAGTAACCATTTGAAATGTCTGGACCGCTAGAGCAAGTCTCAAAACATGGAGAATGAATGGTTAAAAGAATGATATATGTAAATTCAGGGGGATGTGTGGGATTTCCTTCCTGGGAAAAGAAGTTTAAAGGAGAAAAACAATCTCAAGATTCGCTCTTCCCGTGGATTTTCAATCTTTTTTTTCAGCAGAGTGCTGACATTTCAATAGGGTGCCTATATATATATATATATATATATATATATATATATAGATAGATAGATATATATACCAACTCTATAAAGGGACAGATTAATTTAGCTATTTACACTAATAATAGCTCTACTATCCTTTACTGACTCTATAAACAAAAATCGTAACAACAATACTTTCTCTTCTGCTCTATTTATTGACCTTTCAAAGGCCTTCGACATGGTGAACCACAACTTACTCACTTGAAATCCTAAAAGCCCAATCACTTGACTCACAATCTCTACTATGGTTTAAATCCTATCTTGAAAACAGATAGCAGGCAGTCCTTTGGAATAATACCCTTTCTTCTTCCCTCCCTGTGAACATCGGAGTACCTCAAGGCTCCATTTTAGGTCCTCTTCTCTTTTCATTATTTATTAACAATCTACATACCAAAATTCCTCAAGCCACTTGCATTCAATATGCTGATGACTCAACATTAATTTGCTCTGCCAAGTCCATAAACTCTCTCCAATTCCAGACCCAAACAGTATTAAACAGTGTTGAAAATTGGTTCATGTAACACTGCCTCCTTCTGAACCCTAAAAAAACAAAACTGCTACTCTTTGCTCCTACTCTTAAGTCACCTCTACCAAATTTCATAATAACCTCTAACAATGGCACAAATATAGTCCCTGACACCACAACCCGTTTACTGGGTGTTACAATTGACAACACCCTTAGCTTTGATGACCATATTAACTCAACAATAAAAACTGTCAACAAAAAACTAGGCTCCCTCAACAGACTCAAACCCTTCCTTAACCCCCCAGCAAGAATTACTATTGCTCAGACCCACCTATCTTCTACCCTGTTCTATGCTTCTGCAATTTATACTAATCTGTCTAGAAATAACATTACTAAACTTTCCACCTGTTATAATAATATAGCTAGATTTGCTACCCATTCCCCCTATAGAATACACCACTGTCACTACCTCAAACAACTGGGATGGCTACAACTGGATAACAAATTACTCTATCAGCAACTTGTTATCACCCAAAAAATACTATATCACCCTAATAATACCCCAGTCCTTACTAATCTAATCACCCCCTACAAAAATCTCCCTACACTTCGCTCAGCTAAAAAATTTCTAGTTTCTTCTGTCAAATCTAACAACAAAGCAGGGGACTCACTCTTCACCAACACGGTGGGAAAAAGCTGGAATCAACTCCCTAGTGAACTTTCCTCTCTTGCTTCCACTCAACTATATAAAAAGCATCTTAAAGAATATCTAAAGAACCGTTGGCTTTGTCCCTGCTCCAACCCTAATTGATTAGACCCAATATACAAGAATTACACCAGAACCAGGTTCCTATTGTTCTTTCCTTTCTCGCATCTACTCCCACCTGATAAGAATTAATTTTAACCAGCATCTGATAACTCACTGCTGTCTCCCTTATATAACCCTCTCTGACCTCTAAACCTCTTCTCTTTTCCACTGCTTTAACAAAAAAAAAAAAAAAACACGATGTTATATTTTTTGGAATTCTTTTTTTATAAGTATCTCATCCTCAAATTAATCAATGTGTTTTTAAATAGATGTAATTTTTTACCGCACATTGTAAACTTGTCTCTGCTACTGGTTGGAGCTTTTCTCCCTGGGCCTCTACTGAAAATGGACATATATCCAGTTAGACTAGCCCAGTCAACAAATGTAAATAAAATAAATATTTTACACTAATATTACATTCATCTGAATTACAAACTGTTGTAGATTATTATGTTTGATATAAAGTAAGCAGACAGTGTAGTTGATTAAAGTACTTTTTCCACGTATGCCTATTGGTGAAAATATGTATAGAAGGTAGGTGATTAATACAACCCTATTACAAATGTTTATATACAACATGAGTATCAGTGGTTGAAAACAGGCAAGTCAAGTGAGGTAATTTTGGGAAAGGGCAGGTCATGGGCCTACATAACAGTTCCTCTATGCAACACTTTATTGTTATGTTCCTTGCCTGGTTTCAGAACATTATAGCAACAAATGTTATTTTCATGGATTACAAACGCTAGGCACAGCCCTGTTGTGCATCTCCTTTTATTATTACAGAGTAAATGAGTGTTTCATGCTGGTTTTGTTATGCATATTTTTCTGATCCATTTGAATTTTAATTATCGGACTTAGCTACTAAAACTTGAGTGGTCCTTGTATACTTAGACACTCGGACCATGTAATCTCACTTCAACTTTAATGAAGTAAAATGCAGTTAAACTGGTCTTTTAACTCATTACCTCAAATGGAGCCCTGGAAGTTTGTACTCTGGCTTCCAATGGTTGCATCCTGAGCCTTTTGTCAGAATCGAGTTTTATCCTCACAGTTCAAGGAAACATCCATATCCCTGGAACTTTAAGTTACTAGAGACTTGTTAATAAAGAGCTGTGCCTAGCGTTTGTAATCCATGAAAATAACTTCTTCGAAACAGTCACCAAGGCCATTGATGAGGGAAAGGCAGTCCATACAGCCTACCTTGACCTTGCAAAAGCTTTCGACACAATACCCCACTCGGGTATTATAGAGAAACTTACCAGCTTAAATGTAAACCCATATGTCACAAGATGGGTTGCAAACTGGCTAAAGGACAGAACCCACAGGGTTAGAGTTGCTGGAGCCATGTCAGACTCCAAGCCGGTTACAAGTGGAGCCCCACAGGGCTCAGTCCTTGGCCCTCTATTGTTTGGCATCTACTTCTCAGAAGTACAGGCAAACATAGGAGGACTATGGCTGACAAAGTTTGCGGATGACTGCAAACTGGGTGCCATAGTGGATAGTACATCGGACACAGATATCCTTCAGAGGGGTCTCACGGAAACTGATAACTGGTGCCAGAGCCATGGCCTGAAGTTAAATGCCAAAAAATGTATAGTCATACCCTTCAGGAAAAACAAGGTAACCCCAAGCTACCATATAGGTGGCAATCCCTTAAGCACAGAAGAGGTTATCAGGGACCTGGGGACCCAGGTTGACAGTGGCCTTTCTTTTGACACTCACATTGCTAAAGTGGTTAGAAAGACCTTCTACATTGCCCACCTGATCATGAAGGGATTCACATCCAGATCAAGTGAGGTCATTGTTCCCCTGTACTCTTCACTTATCAGACCAATGATCGAGTACAATGCCCCATTCGGGATGTATCTCACCCGACACCTGCAGCAATTGGAGAGACCCCAAAAGTTCCTCACCAAAAGGATAAAGGGACTCCAAAACCTGTCATATGCTGCCAGACTGAAGAAACTCCAACTCTATTCAGTTGCATACCGTCTACTCAGAGGTGACCTGTGTCTGACATACAAGGCCATGACCAACCCGGAATTAATGGACATGCTCCACCTCAAAAAATCCAAATCCACCAAAACCACTAGAGCAAGAGACTTAAACCTTAGCACGGATATAAATAGGACATGCTGGAGGGATAGATTTATCACCCAGAGACTCCCCATGCTGTGGAATAAAATCCCGGTCCATGTGAGGCAGAGCACCTCGCTGGCTCTGTTCAAGAGAAATCTTTACCGGTGGATGGGAGATCGTAGGTTTAGCCCGGGAATCATCTCTGTGTCACTACTGGACAGAGGCACAACAAACTAATGGGCACAGTATTTCTAACATAAGGGGCAGCGTAAGCCACATAACTTTGGGCTAGACTTATAAATGCCCTAGGGCAGTTAGCCTAGTATAAACCTATGAACCTATGAACCTATAAAAGGCAAAATGTTTAACAATATTTTTTTGTAATGTTTTGTGATCAACTTGCAAAGTCACAGTTAACACTCAAAGTACACATACAAGCAACATTTTGGTCTTCCAGCTGTCAGCTTTCATGTGAAGCCTAGCAGTTCTGCCTGTATTGCATAGTGGTTCTGATATTTAGTGAAATGTGAAAATTACATCAATACTGAATATCATTTTGGCATGTAACATGGTTTGCATATTATTAATTTGAATATGATCAAGCAATATCAGATGCCTAGAGTTCTAACTAGGATGATCCCAGAGAATGACCTGGAGGTATTGGTGTCTAAAGTTTGTTCTATTTTGTTTCTGACTTTTGTTTGTTTTTGTTCATACTTATGTCCAGTAGTCAGAACACATAAATATTACCAAAACATAGAACTGACCAATAAGCTTTTAAATTTCTTTTTCTGTTACAATTTAAGTTACACCACTCCATCTCTGCAGTTAATCTCTTAGATATCATAAAAGCATGCCATGTATGTATGATACTAGTTATATTTGATATCTGTGTTTCATGACTAAAGCTTCCTTTTTAACCAATTTTCTAGCCGTAAAAATCAAAAAACCAATACAAACCAAGTTCCGAATGCCTATTTTGAACTGGGTAGCCCTAAAGCCAAACCAGATCAATGGAACTGTCTTCACCGAGCTCAATGATGACAAGGTCTTGGGGGTAAGTGAATTATGACATGAAAACTGTGTAGCACCTCTAAAGTTATCACTTTTCACACCTGATTGGTTGTGCTTCCTCAGTTCAAAGAGTGCAATGGCTGAAGAATTCCTGTTTTGAATGGTAATTTCAGAGGCAGACACAGGCTTCTTTCTTTCTCTGGTGTGTATGTTTGTGTTTGTGTGTGTGTGTGTGTGTGTGTGTGTATGTGTGTGTGTGTATGTGTGTGTGTGTGTGTGTGTGTGTGTGTGTGTGTGTGTGTGTGTGTGTGTGTGTGTGTGTGTGTGTGTGTGTGTGTGTGTGTGTGTGTGTGTATCTACTGGTACAAATTATATATATATATATATATATATATATATATACAGAGAGAGAGAGAGAGAGAGACAGAAAATCCATTCTCTAAGGCATTTATCCTTGTGAGGGTAATGGTAGTCGCAAGCTGAATAAGACAGACCAGAATTCCCTATTACTCTACCAGTCTCCAACTCATCCTGGGGTGGCCCAGGTATTTCCACAATAACTGAGAAAGATAAAATCTCTTATAAGTTCTTAGGAGATTACTAGGCTAATGGCTCAAGAGTGCCTACAACCCTAGCCATTATTACCCCAAATTTTACCCAATTTTCAATCCCTAAGGGCTACAGGGTGGCTTAGGTTTGTGCCTGTGCCTTTGAGTATTTTACAGACTGCCCTTGTCCATAAAAGACTGAATTTATGATCCCCCGTCCACTGATTCAAACTGCTTTTTTAAGAGGGAAAGGGAAGGGCTCTGCTTTACGTGAATAGGAAGCCTGTTCCAGCGAAGTAGTAATACCTGAGACACATATCTGTCTGTCCAGCATGTTTTGTTCGTGTCACCAGACAGGTTTAGATCCTTAAACCACATGTTCTTGTGAAGGTTTAGATCCTTAGACTGGGTGACACTTGTGCATTTTGTCTTGCAAATATGTAACAGTTCCATCAGGGCTGGATTCGGGAGTGCTGTGTAGATTAAGCACAGATCACCCCTTAATAGTCGGTAGGAGACAGAGTAAATGGATTGGGCTTTTAGTTAATCTGCATAGGACATGTTATTTACAACCTGTATTATTATTTTTTTTTTTTGTAAGGAACCTCTGAGGCCACTCCAGCTGTTGCAAGTGCCTGGTAAAGTACATGCCAAAAGGTGCATTGTACTCAATTACTGGTTTGATGAGGGCCGAGTACAGTGGGACTATAACTTCCTTGGAGCTGTATACCATACCTTTACTTATGAGTTGTGCCACATAGAAGGACTTCCTCACCACTGTGGACATATTGTGGTCAAAGTTCAGTCTACTATCTATCTATCTATCTTTGTACCTAGATCACTCACCTCTGAGTCCCCTCTTAGGGGTGTGCTGTTAATGTTGTAATTTGCAAGGATATTTTACTTCCCAAAGCATATGATTTTTTTTGCATTTAGCTTTAGGCCATGGCTCTGGCAGCAATCATTTGTCTGAGTCAGACCCTTCTGAAGAGTATTTACATTATTGGGGGATTTACTGATTACCCCAACTTGCAGTTGTTAACAAACTTAGACAAAGGCAAAGACAGTGTTCAGACTGCCCTAGGTTTACCCTGCAGCCTCCACTTAGTGTCACTGTATAGTTTGCCAGAACATCTTTGATGTCATCTGAATCTCAGTTTCCATGGCCTTGCCAAGCTCCCCTTATACCTGGGCCCTCACTTAAGTGACTAAATTAACTGCTTCTCTATTTGTCCGAGAGCATTAATGGTCATATCTGGAGATCCCCCCATTAGCACCACATCAAAGGCTTCCTTCTTTAACCTGGCTGCTTCTGTCACGGTTACTGACCAGATGCAGATCCTAGGGTTACCACCATGACAGACACAGATCATCTTTCTTATTTATCTCTTTGTCACTGCCTCATTTACCAATGTCATGAGCAAGGTCTATTCATACAACATGTCTCTGAACTCCTCTAGGATAAGGAAGAAGAAGGTCTTATGGAGGTAGGAAGTGAAATTTTCCTGCAGAAAAGCTTTTGTTAGGTATTATCAGGGCATCCAGACTACACATTTGGGTTTCCCAGGTCTGTTCTGGTATGACTGTCCTCTCCATATGACACAACTCACCCCTAAGCAGTAATTAAATGACAGCTAAACAACTCTCTTGACCTAAATGTGCACAACATGTGGTTTTGTGTGTAATGGTACAACTATAAAGGTACTATGGTACCATGTACACTTATGAACAGCATTATGATCAAACATGGTGTTTGTTATAAACAACCCAAGACTAGCACAGAAGTTCAAAAACAATTTATTACTTGGATTTAATTCAGGTGAGTCATGCTTCCCAGTATTACCCCACCAGGTATCTCTGTCATTCCCTACATAAGGACAAAAGTCTTGTAGTGGAACTACAGAGCCAGAGGGTGGTAGCCTATTGAGCAACACACACACACACACACACACACACACACACACACACACACACACACACACACACACACACACACACACACATTGTATCCAAGAAGGCCAAACACTGTGAATCGCCCAGGTGCATCTCATAGTCAAAAGTCGGGGTTTCTCTTTCTGCAGCTTGCAGTCACACTAAGATGACCCTCTCATTAACTGGTAGACACCATCTATTCAGCACACAGCCAGGAGCTGGTCAGTATATCCATACCTGCTTGAGGGTCTCCTGAAGGGTAGCCCCAGAGTAAGACAGAAACTACCTCAAGAAGTCTGGTGCAAGTACCAACTCTATGTGTAAAGCTAACTGCATCTTGCTGACACTTTTCAACCTCCTACAGAAGCTCTTGCTGCTTCCCCACCAGTGAATTGACCTTCCATTCCCAGACTTCATTGTCAGGATTTACTCTATCTTAATCTGTCCCACTCCTGCCTGTCACATGGCTGAAATTGCACTTAACTCCCATCTTTCATCTTTTGCATGGTGAAGCCACACAGCCTCACCTTTACTGGGCTGTGCCCAAGTGAGTCAAATGGTTGCCAGGTGCTCAGCAGCAAACACAACCTAGGCCTGGTTCAAGGGGTAGGTCCCAGTATCCTTGCTCCCGGTAAGGCTCCTGGATTCCTTAAATGAACCTTAGCCCAGGAAATCAATATTTTGGGATTGGTGATTGTCTGGGCCATCCTCTTAGACCAATTTAACAATGGTAACACAACCAGTAGCACAAAGCTCCTGACAGCATAATTCTAAGGGCCACAAAAGCATACAAGTATTTCCACCATGACACGGTCATAATCTCAAGAGGATAATTTACATTCAATACCATCTGCATGGATGGTACAAGCACACATATGAGAGGTGCAGGGGGGCTTGCCCTCCTGCAAAAACGATGGTTTTGTTTAATGGTTTGGTTTTTTTTGTATACTTTGTGTATTGATGTTTTATGGTTTGCCAATTTGCTGTCGACAATTTATGTGTCAATGATTATGTATCCATATGTACGTGTATATATATAGGTTCATAGGTTCATAGGTTCATACTAGGCTATCTGCCCGAGGGCATTTACAAGCCTAGCCCATCGTTTTGTGGCTTAGGCCACCCCTTTAGTATGGGGAACTATACCCATTATTTTTCTGTGCCTCTGTCGAGCAGTGACACTGAGGTAATCCCTGGGGTATATCTGCGATCTCCCATCCATTGGTCAAGATTTCTCTTGAACAAGGCCAGCGAGGTGCTCTGCCTCACATGTACCGGGATTTTGTTCCACAGCATAGGGAGTCTTTGGGTGATGAATCTATCCCTCCAGCACGTCCTATTAATAGCCGTGTCAAGGTTTAAGTCTCCGCCCTTGTGGCTCTGATGGATCTAGATTTTTGAGGTGAAGCATATTCATCAAATCTGGGTTTGACATGGCCTTGTATGTTAGGCAAAGGTCACCTCTGAGCAAGCGGTGGCGACTGAATAGAGCTGGAGTTCTTTCAGTCGGGCAGCATAGGACAGATTTTGAGACCCTTTATCCTTTTGGTGAGGAACTTTGTGGCCTCTCCAGCTGCTGCAAGTGTCGGGTCAGATACATTCCGAATGGGGCATTGTACTCAATCATTGGTCTGATGAGTGATGAGTAAAGGGAGACTATGACCTCCCTTGATCTAGATGAGAATCCCTTCATGATAAGGTGGGCAATGTAGAAGGTCTTCCTAACTACTTTAGCTACATGGGTGTCGAATGACAGACTACTATCAACCTGGGTCCCCAGGTCCCTGATAACTTCTTCTGTGCTCAGTGGATTGCCACCTATTTGGTAGCTAGGGTAACCTTGTTTTTCCCGAAGGGTATGACTATGCATTTTTGGCATTTAACTTTAGGCCGTGGCTCTGGCACCAGTTATCCGTTTCTGTGAGACCCTTCTGAAGGATATCTGTGTCAGATGTGTTTTCTACTATGGCGCCCAGTTTGCAGTCATCTGCAAACTTTGTCAGCCATAACCCTCCTGTGTTTGCTTGTACGGAAAAGTAGATGCCAAACAAGAGTGGGCCCAGGACTGAGCCCTGTGGGACACCACTTGTGACAGGCTTTGAGTCTGACATGGCGCCAGCAGCTCTGACCCTGTGGGTTCTGTCACTCAGCCAGTTTGCAACCCATCTTGTGATGTATGGGTTGACATTTAAGCTGATGAGTTTTTCAATGATACCCGAATGGGGTATTGTATCGAAGGCCTTAGCCAGATCGAGGTAGGCTGTATGGACTGCCTTTCCCTCATCAATGGCTTTGGTGACTGTTTCAAAAAGTCAACCAAGTTTAAAAGGCATGATCTGCCTTTGACAAAGCCAAACTGGGTTGGATCCAAAGTCTGCAAATTCCCTATGTCTTTATTTATGAGGTCCATTATGATCCTCTCCATGGCTTTGCAGATAAGGCTTGTCAAGCTAATGGGCGGTAATTTCCAGGGTCGGTGGAGGCACCGCCTTTGTGAAGTGGTACCACAGTTGCAGTGCGCCACTCCTGGGTGCGTATCCAGAGGTAAGACTTTGATTAAACAGCTGTCCTAGCTGTGGGTTTAATTCCTCATTGAGTTCATGGAGCACACAGCCGGGGACACCATCAGGTCCCATGGATGCTGTGTTTTTGCTTTGGAGAGAGCAGTTCTCACTTGGGCGCTGGAGATGTTTGGGGGCTGCAATCGTTTGGTATAGATATCTCTCCTTTTGGGGAGGGGAGAAGTTTGCACTGAACCTGTCAGCCAGTATGTTGGCAATGTCTGTAGGATCAGTAATCTTCACATCATTTTGAACTAGCTCTGAGCATATCTGGGAGTTTCCTCCCAGGTTTCTAACATAGCTAAAGAAGGCCTTATGATTGTCTTTTGAGTCTTTAGCTATTTTTCTCTCGAAATTTGCTTTGGATGATTTTATGAGAGCTCTTAGTTTTTACTTATAGTGATCAAGGGTGTCTTACCTTTTAAGGATTTTGCTCTATCTTGTAGTAGCTTCCTCCTTTTGTTGTAGAGTTTGTTTATGGCTGGGGTCCACCAGACTGGATGCTTGCCTTTGGTACAAAGAGTCTTTGTTTTGCTTGGGATTGCCTTATCCATGCAGTCCTGCAGGTGCTGGTAGAAGGCATTTGTAAGTGATTCAGCGGCTTGAGTACTGTTTTCCGCCGGCTCGGGGGCCTTAAAGGAGACCACACTAGTCTTTAGAAGTGTGAAGTCGGCTTTTGAGAAGTTCTTTACTGTGGTCTTTTTTATTTCAGTATATATATATATAGGATCACTACAGACTACCGAAATTCCACAATCCTGAAATTCTGAATCCTGAGGACCAGAATCTCGAGATTGCAGAATCGCGAACGTAGTAAATAGGGATTGCCGTACAGTGCTGAACGGGAACTTTGCCATTCACTCCACTGTAGTGCGATCTCAGAGTTGGTATATTTAAGTTGCAGGGGGGTGTGGGGGTGCAGGGGGGCTTGCCCCTGCATACACATTAGAATAGTTTGTTGTATATGTTTTAATTTCTTTTTTTTTTTTAAGTTTCCAGATTCGGCAATCTCGAGATTCTGGTCGTCGGGATTCAGAGTCTTGGGACTGTGGAATTTCGGTACTCTGTAGTGATCCCCCTATCTCTCTCTTTCTCTCTCTCTCTCTATATATATATATATATATATATATATGTATATATATATATATATATATATATATATATATATATATATATATATAATATATTTGTGTGTGTGTGTGTGTGAGAGTATGTGTGAGAGACAACCTAATCAATGGGGAAAGATTATTCCAGCCTTCTGAATCTCAGTCCCTACAGAATATTGTTGAATACAACACATATAAAATTGGAGTAACTGAGCATTTAAAATGTAGGAATGCACTTGTTTTGTTGATAATGGCTAAAATGCCACTGATAACAAGAACTTGCTCATGATTTACATTACCTTGTTCAATATATTTGTGCACTAAGTTAGGTTAAATCTACTATGCCATTATAAATAAATCTTCCATTTTTCTCCTTCTGTTTCTGTCTTTGATGTGCTGTTCTTCTGATGCTAATGTTTCAAAATGAAAGGCTATATTAATGATTACTTTAAAGTAATTAAGAAATGATGTCATGCATTTTATTGCAACAATGTGCATCCATTGAATATTTTCAATGACATTCTCTGCAACTTTGGTACATTTGTGATTGCCTTGTGGTTTGCATACAGATATACAGTGGATATAAAAAGTGTACACACCCCTGTTAAAATGCCAGGTTTTGTGATAGAAAAAAATGAGACCACAATAAATCATTTCAAAACTTTTCCCACCTTTAATGTGACCTATAACCTGTACAATTTAATTGAGAAAACAGATCTGTTATAGGAAAAAATATAAAAAATAAAAAACGTATGATAAGCTGGTTGCATAAGTGTGCACACCCTTAAACTAATACTTTGTTGAAGCACCTTTTGATTTAATTACAGAATTCAGTCTTCTTGGGTACACACATGCCATCCATTAAAGAGACTCTGATTAGCCCCAAATAAAGTTCAGCTATCCTAGTAGGATCTTCCTGACATTTACTCAGTTGCCTGCTACAGCAAAAGCCATGGTTCACAGAGAGCTTACAAAGCATTAACGGGATCTCATTGTTGAACGGTATCAGTCAGGAGAAGGGTACAAAAATTTCCACAGCATTGGATGTACTATGAAACACATTAAAGACAGTCATCAAAAAGTGGAGAAAATATGGGGCAATAGTGATGTTGCAAAGAACTGGGCATCCCTCCAAAATTGATGAAAAGACAAGATGAAAACTGGTCAGGGAGGCTGCCAAGAGACCTACAGCAACACTGAAGGAGCTGCAGGAATTTCTGGCAAGTATTGGCTGTGTACTACATGTGACAACAATCTCCTGTATTCTCCATATGTCTGGGCTATGGGATATGGTTGCAAAACAGAAGCCTTTTCTTACACAGAAAAACATTCAGGCCCAACTAAAATTTGCAAAACAATACATCAAGTCTCCCAAAAGCATGTGGGAAAATTTGTTATGGTCTGATGAGACCAAGGTAGAACTTTTTGGCCACAATTTCAAAAGATACGTTTGGTGCAAAAATGACACCGCATCACCAAAAGAACACCATCCCCACCGTTAAGCATGGTGGTGGCAGTATTATGCTTTAGGGTTGCTTTTCTTCAGCTGGAACTGGGGCTTTAGTCAAGATGTAGAGAATTATGAACAGTTCCAAATACCAGTCACTTTTGGCCCAAAACCTTCAGGTGTCTGCTAGAAAGCTGAAGATGAAGAGGAATTTCACCTTTCAACACAACAATGAAGCCAAGCATATATCCAGATCAACAAAAGAATGGCTTCACCAGAAGAAAATTAAAGTTTTGGAATGGCCCAGCCAGAGGCCAGACCTAAATCCATTAGAAAATCTGTAGGGTGACCTGAAGAGAGCTGTGCACAAGAGATACCCTCACAATCCGACAGATTTGGAGAGCTTTTGCAAGGAAGAGTGGGCAAATATTGCCATGTTGATAGACTTCCACCCAAGAAGACTGAATGCTGTAATTAAATCAAAAGGTCCATCAACAAACTATTATTTTAAGGGTGTGCACACTTATGCAACCAGCTTACTGTACTTTTTTTACTTTTATATTTTTTTCTCCTAATAGATTTTTTTGTTTTTCAAATGAATTGTACAGGTTATAGGTCACATTAAAGGTGGGAAAACTTTTGAAATTATTTATTGTGGTCTCAATCTTTTATATCACAAAAACCTGACATTTTAACAGGGGTGTGTAAACTTTTTATATCTACTGTATGCATATCCATATCTGTCTGTCTATATAAAAATACATGTATCTTTGTGTGTTTATATAAATATGTGTGTGTGTGTGTGTGTATTTATATATATATATCTATATATATATATATATATATATATATATATATATATATATATATATATATAAATATATATATATACATATATATATATATATATATATATATATATATATATATATATATATATGGTTTACTATCAAACAGTGGAACGGAGAATCTTTACAAATGTAAACTCGAAACATGGAAGTTCAAATTTCAAAATAAGAAACAAGTAAGAAATACACCGTCCAAGCTTAAAAATCTTGTTTAATAAAATACAAAGCTTTCAAGCAACAGCTCTTTCTCAATGCATAAAACACTTAGATGAGACTCAGTATGTGTGTATATATATATATATATATATATATATATATATATATATATATATATATATCTTACTTGATTGATTGTGCTTTTTGATAGGTAATGTTTTATATATATATATATATATATATATATATATATATATATATATGTGTGTGTATATAGTGAGTCTCACCTAAGTGTTTTATGCATTGAGGAAAGAACTGTTGCTTGAAAGCTTTGTGTTCTATTAAACAAGATTTTTAAGCTTGGACGGTGTCTTTCTTGTTTCTTATTTTGACTTTGGTTGGTGCATGAATACTTTAGATCCACTACGTAATATTTGTGTGATGTTCGAATTTCCATATTGCTGAACATCTTAATGTTCAAAAGGTTGTATCGGTGAATGCACAGTGCATTCACTAATATAAACTCAAAGTGCTGTACAGAGATCTCAATACAGTGCGGTGTGGGAAATTCATCCCTTTCCTCACTCTAGTGCGATCTCAGAGTTGGAATATATAGTTAGCAGGGGGTGTGGGGGTGCAGTGGGGCTTGCTTGGAAAAACATGATGTTAGGTATAGGAGTTTACTTTACCTGAGCTCCTATATGGATATCACGTTATGTGTTTGGGACAATTTGTTCAGCTGATTCGGCATTGTGCAGTGTTGTACATTTTGACTTTCGTTTTTTTTCGGTATTTTAATAGTAAACTATATATATATATATATATATATATATATATATATATATTTAAATGATCGATTACTCACATAATTGCATCACAAAATACTGAAAAATTCCATTGACTGCACAACACATTGAAATAATGTCTAAAATATAAAGAATTGTTTTTACAGCAGCACAAGCCCCCCCATCCCCCCACCCACACACACATACATACTCAGTCTGAAATCACTCAGCAGTTGGGAAAAGGTAAAATTTCCTCAATCACATTGTTTGGCAATCTCACTGCAAATGTCCTTTCATGCACTCACCTACTGGTACATTCAAGCACACATATACATGCGAATTGAGTTTCTAAAGGCCTGTACTATTTAACATTTCAGTATTCTAAAACTGGTTAGATGACCCTGCCAGAATAACAAGCAATCAAACCTGTAAATGAGTCAGCCAGCAGCCCTAAACTTGATGACCTCAGCTGTCTTGCCAGAACATAGGACCTCATAGGTTCATTTATAATTATTAGCCTAATCATCCCAAGGGGCCTTTTTTAAGGCCAGCCATGCTTCACAAATGTATCAGACAAGTTTTGATACCCTAGGGTTATTTTAACGGGTACATTTAGGCTTGGGCATGAGTGGTCTAGGATTTGCAGGCTGTGTCTGTCTGCAAGAGACAGAGGTGCCAGACCAGGGGTAAATTTCAGATTTTCCATCCAGTGGTCCAAGTTATCCTTGAATTAGGTTACTGAGGAACTCTGCTTCATGTGGGGTATTTTCTGAAACACATACCCATCCCTCCAATGTATCCTACTTATGTTGCAGACAAGGTTTAGGTCTCTACATCAGGTAATTTTGATGCTATTTGTTTTGTGGATGTGTAACAGGTCCGTCAGAGAGGGATAAAAGGATGTTTTGTTGGGCAGGTATAGATCACCTCTCAGCAATCTGTAGGAGACTAAGGACAGGGATAGGGGATTTGAGGCAATCTCATAGGACACGTTATTTAGGCCATGCATTCCTTTTCTGGGGGAACCTCTATGGACTTTCCAATTGTTGTATATGTCTGGTTAGGTACATACTAAAGGGGTATTTACTCAATGATCGGTCTGATATGGGACAGGTATGGAGGAACAATGACATCCTTGGACCTGCATGCCATACTCTTGCTTATAAGTTGTACAATATAAATTTCTTTCCTTCATACAATAGACGTATGATGGTCAAAGGCCATGTTACTGCCTACATGTGTTCCCAAATCCCTGACCACTGGGTCTACTCTTAGGGGTGAATTATTAATGTGGTAGTTTCCAGGGGTAGCTGTCTTCCTAAAGGATACTATTATGCACTTTTTGGCATTGAGTTTTAGATCATGGCTCTGACACCAGTTATCAGTCTGTGTTAGTCATTCAAGAAGGGTGGGATTTTACGACTGCACCTTGTTTGGCATCATCTGTTAACTCAGTCAGACAGAGGTCTTTGATGTTGGCCATGACTTTAGAGAAGTAGTTGCCAAAAAAGAACAGCCCCAGCACTGAGGCTTAAGGGGCACCACTAGAGATTGGTCTCTTTGTGGTGGTAGACTCCCCTTTCCTAACTTCTTGGGTTCTATCTGTAAGCCATCTGGCTATCCAGTGGATGACATTTGGGTTTATACATATGTTTGTCTACAATGCTCAAGTGGGATACTGTATCAAAAGCTTTGGCTAGATCAAGATAGGCACTATGCACCATTTTACCCTCATTCATTGCTTTGTTGAACTTCTCAAAGAAGTCATCCAGGTTGAGTAGGCAAGATCTGCCCTTGACAAAACCAAACTGGGTTGGATCCAGTATCTGAAAATGTCCTATGTCGTTGTTAATCATTTGCATGACAATTCCTTACATTACTTTGAATATGTCTAGTCAGACTTACTGTTCTGTAGTTACCTGGGTCTGTAGCTCACCAGCACTTGTGCAGGGGGATAACAGTTGCAGTCCTTCATTCATTTGGCATGAAGCCTCTCTGAAGGCTGTGGTTAAGTAGTGATTCTAGTGGTCCTGATAGGTTGTGTTGCATACTGTTAAGGAGACAGCATGGGATATCATTAGGGAGGAGTTATAGTTGGGGTTATTTCCTGAGGGGTGAATGGGGAGAGAGGAGAAAATTGGATCTAAATATTTTGAATGGTAGATTTTCTGTGTCTTCTGGATCAGTATAGGTGGCACAAATTACAATTAGTTCAGCACATTGTTTTTTATTGCTTTTAAGGTTGCAAACATGGCAGAAGAATGTCTTATGATTATCCTAAATGCAAAGCTATTTTTACCTCAAATATGGCTTTGTTAGACTCGATTAGCCCCCTGTTTAGATTGATGAGGGAGTTTGTACCTTGCAAAGCATTGCACTTCCCAATTTTTGCTATGATTATCTTTCTTTTGTTATACAACCTATTGATGTTGGAATTCCACCAGGGTGGTTTGTTTTTTGAGTTTGCCCAATGCTTATTCTGGAGAGGTACAGCTGCCTCTATGAAGCCCTTTAATGTGATTGTACAGGGTTTCTGTGAACAATTCTGCATAGGCATCAGTGTTCTCAGTGTTTTGGGAGGGGCTTGAAATTTTGCCAGGTTATCACTTAATGTTAGGAAGTTTGCCTTAAAATAATTCTTAAACATTCTGGGGTTAGCTGGGGTCCAGGGTTTTATTTTTATTTCAAAGCAGATAGCTTCATGGTCATACTTGACCAGTGAAGACATTACATTGGAGGGAGGGCACTGTTCTCTGATGTTTGTGAAGTCCAGGTCAGTGATGTTAGCGCCTGAAGTGGGCATGCAAAACAGCTGATTCAGAATGTTTACAAAGTCCAGGAATGTCTAGGCCTGCATGTTTGGGGACATGTATGATTCTCAGTTTACAGTGGAGTAGTTAAAGTCGTCAGTGAATATAGTGTTGGGTTTAATGGGGACTGTTTCCAATATATTTAAGTATGTCTTATTGGTTTCCTGGGGTCATAGAAGGGACCTAAAGCTTGCAAGGATATGGTATGGGACTTTTCCTGTTTTAATCTGGACATGGAGAAGCTCAAGAACATCATACTGTTTGGACAGCCTTGAAGTATGTCTGTTTTTCATGCAAATTGAGACACCTGCACCTTCTGTCCCTTTCTCTGCAGTAGCTAGTTTAAATGTGTAGAAGGTGTTATAGCCCAGCACTGCAAGGGTGCTCTTCACAGATTTAAACCATGTCTCAGTAAGTGCAGAGACGTCTTCATTCTCCAGGGCTTGCAGGGAGTGGAGTTTCTTTTTTAAACTCCTGGCATTGAGTAGTAACAACTTTTGATTTTCTTGGATTGGTTTTGCTATGTTGGAAGGCTTATCAGGTTAGCAGTGCCTAAAAAAGCCACTATGCGGATGGAGAAGGTTTTAGCCAATACTGAGAAAGGAAGAAGGGACAGGTGCAAACCATCTCTGGCAACGCTGCATGGTCTGTCAATTATATCCTCCCAGGCTGACAAATATTGTATCTCTTTGAATGACATCAAAAGCAAAACCAATTATTAAAGTAATTTATTTTCTGTTCACATTGTGGCATCATGCTTTGAGAAGCTAGAATGCTGCTCAGTGCTAGGCTAATACCAGCCTGGAACACATAGTCTGAGAGCTATAGTGTGTGTGTGTGTGTGTGTGTGTGTGTGTGTGTGTGTGTGTGTGTGTGTGTGTGTGTGTGTGTGTGTGTGTGTGTGTGTGTGTGTGTGTCTCTTCATGAAGTCCAAGGAGGTACGTTTCAGGTTAGTTAACCCACAGTGACTATGACTGAGGCATGCTGGTACTTGTGGTTTAAAGACATGAGTGCACGAATGATGCAGTTGATCCTGGCCCCTGATAAGCAATTGACAGTGACTTTCTCCTTACACAGCCTGGTGAGTGAGACATCTGTGCATCTCATGAAGGAGTGTCCTATAACAAAAATAGTATATTATGTAGTGGTTTGCGTTATTGAGACACCATAAGATGTGGCTGTGTTTGTCTCTGTGACTGCTGTTCTGGTAGAGTGCTTGATTTTTGAGGGTACATATTATAAGTGCAATGACTGGGAGCCCTTCAGGGTTTGAAAGATTACATTAAAGAGCCTCTGCATAAGTGGGTGTGTGTGTTTGGTCCATACTGTGTGATGGGTGTAGTGTGTATGTTTTTCACATGTTTTGGTATAAGTACCTGTATATGGGTGCTTTTCCTCCAGTGACATTGTACATCTCTCACATACTGTGTTACTTACTTTGTTTAAGAATTAGTTGGTTGTCACTGAACAAGAGGTAATTGCTACATTGCCTCAGAATCCCCATAGCCACCGAAATGACTGCAGAGATTGTAGGAAGGTGCACATCCATGGTTACAAATCCTTATGTGATCTACAAGCAAACAGTACAAGAGGCATTCACATCTGGCTAGGTTCAGTGTTGTAAGAGTATAGACTGCAATCAAGATTATCGAATAAGAAATGTTGTTCCTTCCCTCACCAGAATCAAAAAGTAGCACTAGTCTCAAGCTTCTTCCTGAGAAGTAGTATTATCCAAGATGTTTTTGGATTCCATACACTTGCAACCTGCACAAAGGCCCTGAAGAGGTTCTCAACAAAACTGTTACCAAACCACTCAATGAAGTCCAATATGCACTGTCATGCACAAACCAGCAGGAACAAATGTCTCGCTGCTCCCTCTCTCACCGGGAGTAAAGCAGTAGCATTAATCCCAATCTAGCTCCTAAGAAGCTACTTCCAGGCTTTCCAATGCCGGGTAATTCCTAGGAAGGTGAGGAAATAATACCCTCTGCTCTTTCTCTCACCAGAAGCAAAACAGAAGAAATAATCCCAAGCCAATCCCTGAGAAGCAGTTCCTAGGCTCAACAGTGATTGGTAGCCCATTTTCAAATGTTACAGATTTTAAAAGTAAGATAGGAAAAAGGATTAATACTATGACATTTTCAGTGTTTAATAAGTAAGTGGGATGGAATGAAACAGAAGATAACTCAGACTTTGAGTCTAAGGAGAAAGTCTTCGCAGTTGATCGCTCATTGCCCAGTAGAATGATTAGATGAAATGAGGCTGGGGGAGTGCCAAAAGTGACATTTATAGTGGTAGCGGACAGCTTAAAAGCTACCAAGTTTAAATACACAATAGAAATGGGGTGAGTAAGTTGGAAAAATCAACTGCAGTCAGACAGAAGGAGTGGTCACACAACACTTCAGCTAAATAATAATGCAGCTGAACACTTGCAGTTAAGTAAGAAATCCTATTTCCCAGTTCCACCCACTAATTAGCTAGACTGGAATTCCTTTTTAGTCACTGAACGGAAAAGCTGTTATTTTCAAACTCACCCTAGCCAAGAACTATTAACACTCCAAGAAGAAAAAAACTTTTAAGGTAAATCAAAATTTAAAAATAAAACAAAGTGCAGCATGAACAAGCAGTGCCTCGACAAGGTTAGGTTTGAGCTGATTGCGCATCATCCAGTCAAGAATGGGATCCAAATAGTGTTGTGGAGATGAAAATCGGACACATTTTCAGGAGAAAAGGAAAGGTTTAGGGAAATATCATTAGAATAACATTAAGGTGAAATGTCTGTCCCCAGTGTGACCTCCCTTAGTGGCAGCACATGCACTGTGAATAACAAAATCAAACCATGGAGTGCAACAGATGTAAGCAGGTGCAAGTCAGAGAGATCTACTCCAGATACTACATGTTATCAGATGTAAGCAGGTGCAAGTCAGAGAGATCTACTCCAGATACTACATGTTATCAGATGTAAGCAGGTGCAAGTCAGAGAGATCTACTCCAGATACTACATGTTATCAGATGTAAGCAGGTGCAAGTCAGAGAGATCTACTCCAGATACTACATGTTATCAGATGTAAGCAGGTGCAAGTCAGAGAGATCTACTCCAGATGCTACATGTTATCAGATGTAAGCAGGTGCAAGTCAGAGAGATCTACTCCAGATACTACATGTTATCAGATGTAAGCAGGTGCAAGTCAGAGAGATCTACTCCAGATACTACATGTTATCAGATGTAAGCAGGTGCAAGTCAGAGATCTACTCCAGATACTACATGTTATCAGATGTAAGCAGGTGCAAGTCAGAGAGATCTACTCCAGATGCTACATGTTATCAGATGTAAGCAGGTGCAAGTCAGAGAGATCTACTCCAGATGCTACATGTTATCAGATGTAAGCAGGTGCAAGTCAGAGAGATCTACTCCAGATACTACATGTTATCAGATGTAAGCAGGTGCAAGTCAGAGAGATCTACTCCAGATGCTACATGTTATCAGATGTAAGCAGGTGCAAGTCAGAGAGATCTACTCCAGATACTACATGTTATCAGATGTAAGCAGGTGCAAGTCAGAGAGATCTACTCCAGATGCTACATGTTTACATGTACAGCTGGGGAAATGACACACAAACAGTCTAAGATCATACTGGCAAGACCACAGTAACCCCACAAATGTTGACAGAATTGCATGATTCACAGTGTCAAGGGGCATTCACAGTGTCAAAGGGCACAGAATGATCAAGAATGATCAAGATCAAACATTTTCCACCAGCTCCACGGCATAGAGTGCTAAAGCACTGACTGTGTCACATTTCTCCAAGTTTGAACAGAAGCTTAGAGCAGCTGAAAAGCTGTCAGGGTGGATGGCAGTAACTAGCCATTGCTGACCCACCCATTGTAAGAAAAGTGAGGTGACTCTGGCTTATCGCATTGGTAACATTTAGCAGAAGCATTAGGTATTCTACCTTATGGAGCTCAAGCCTAGCGAACCTGCACCATTGTGTGTAAGTCACACAATCAGCCAAGGGGAATTCAGAGTGAGGAAGCACTCTTCCACTAGGAGGGCAGCCCATAGTGGACTTTAGAAGAGCCACTACAGTGTAGAGGGGTGCTGTTTTGGGGGAACTGTATAAACCATCTTGCAGGACCAGCAAGCTGGCCCACTCTGTACTACCCATCTCTCACTGTAGAGCAGATGAATTGATTGGGTTGCCTCCTCTGGGGATGCCCAGCTCTGCTATCACAGAATGAACTGGACAGTTAAGTTCAAGTAGAGGAGCCATAGTATTTGGTCTGGGGGGAATGATAAAAAATATTGAAACTGTCTTTGATTTTTCAATATAATTAGAGTCCCTGGAGAGACAATAGTCTCCAGAGAATGATAATGCTAATGGTGAGTAAAATCCAAGCTCTCTTCTCCTTATGAAATATAAATGAAGTCCCACTCATTTATCATTAGGGCACTGTCCTTCATACTATGGGAAGGAAATCAATCCTAGGAACACTGATTTACTACCCCCCCCCCCCACACACACACACACACACACACACCCACACACACACACACATACTGTCCCAAATGAGTTCAGGGCTTATTACCAAATGATTAGTTGTTGAGATGGCAGAATGACAGTATTCAAATTGACAGATTGCATACAAATATTTTATATTATTCAGCTGTATATTGTATAACTACATGACTGTAGACTACATTTTAACAGTGTACCACTTAAATGGGGAACATTTGTATCCTTTAGCAATAGCCCATGACTGGCTGTGGGCAATGCTGGATTTATCCATGGCTGGTAAGGTTTTACCTTGAGGAAGAATCCTGAGAAATCAAACAAAGCCACCAGTGGGTAGATCCAACAATGCCTGCATATAGACAGGAGTAGATTCTTGGTATTGTAGAAGGAGATTATTCAAGATAAAAAAACATTGCTGCTTTTCTAAATAATGTTATTGTATTAATGAGAAAAAGGGGTTTGATGATGATGATGATGTCATTCTATAAATGAACTGTAATATTTCTCGGCTGCTTCTCCACTAAAGTGATGCCTAAAGCTTGTAGTGCTAATGCAATCAGCATGTGCGTGCTGAAATTTGCTCAGTACATCGTGGTTTATAAAAACAGTAAAAAAGTGCCAGGAAACGTTGAAACTCGGTCCAAGCAGTTTATTCCACAAACTTATAAAATCAAATAAAAGGCAAAAGCAAAAGCAAACGATAACTTGTATTGTGGTTTATGCTTCCCTTTTTTCCCCCTCATGCATGGTTCTTCGGTTTGTCTACTGTTGCAGTTCAAAGGTATATTCAGATAACAACATCATTAGGAGCTATACAGGAGGAAAAAACAATGGCTGGTTGTCATAGGATCATAGGAGATTACTAGGCTAATGGCTCTGGGGCCCTTACAAGCCTAGCCAAGAGTTTATCCCCAGAAAAGAAATCACATTCAGCACCTGTCACTCCTGTCAATGAGTGACACAGGTGGAACCCCTGGGACAAATTTGTGGTTGCCCATCCAGTCATCAGGGTTGCGCTTGAAGAGGGTCAGCGACGTACTTTGCTTGATGTGTATGGGGAGTCTATTCCAGAGACGGGGCTGCCTCTGGGAGACAAATCTGTCTCTCCAGTAGGTTTTGTTAATGTCACATATTAGATTTAGGCCTTTCGATTGGGTACTACACGAGGAGTTAGACTTATGGAGACACAGGTCACCTCTGACTAATCTGTATGATGCAGAGAAGAGTGATAGTGATTTGAGCCTGTCCACATAGGACAGGTGTTGGAGGCCATGGATTCTCTTTGTGAGGTATTTCTGTGGCCTTTCCAGTTGCTGCAGGTGTTTTGAGAGGTACATACCAAATGGGCCGTTGTACTCAATTATTGGCCTAATGAGGGAGGAGTATAGAGAGGTAATAACCTCCTTTTTTCTGGATGCAATCCCTTTACTTATTAGCTGAACCAAGTAAAAGGCTTTTCTGACCACTGCCGCTACATGATGGTCAAATGTGAGATTGTTGTCAACTTGTGTACCCAGGTCTCACCACAGGTTGTGTGCTTAGGGGGTTGCCAGTAATGTGGTAATCAGTAGGGGCCATGTTTTTGCCAAATGGTACGATAATACATTTTTTTGCATTTAGCTTAAGGCCATGACTTTGGACCAGTCATTTATTGCTGTGAGACCCTCTTGAAGTATGTTAACATAATTTGGGGAGTCAATGACAGTGGACACACTGATTGGTTTGTCCTATCAGCTTGCATGTTTTTGAATATTAATGATGTTATGTTGTATAAGTCACTACAGTGCATTCTAAGAGGACTGCTTATAACAGTTTACATTATCTGAATGAACCATTAAACTGAGGGCCCCTTGTATCATGAAAGTATGCAGTTAGTATTAATTATACATAGTGGCACTTGATAAGTTGTGTCATGATGCTTCTTCCTAATTATGTGCGCTATTTAATGTGGTGTGCTTCTTAAAAAGAAAAGTAGTTTTGTAAACTTTTAATTAAGACATGCCGCAGATTTATTTCTTTCACCTCTGATGGCATGACTGGAGGGCTAGCATGTGAATTCATCCATAGAATTTAAATGGATTTGACACTGCAGAACTGCAATTGTACATCTATTAATGTCTCTGTAGATATTCACATGCTAGTTTTCTGGTGATGTCGTGAAGGTTAAAGTAAAACTGAGATTTTCTGGATATTAGGACAATAGATTTGAATTCTGTGGAGGGATTACTAAAACTATCAGCAGGATATAGTTGACCTGAAATGGGTAGATGTTTCACCATGTAGGATGCATCGCATCATGGAAGAAAAAGTAAGTAAAAAAGCTGTAACAGTATTTTTTAAATACTGCAAGTGTACAAGCAGCAATGCAAAAGCATTTTTGCAAGAAAAAGAAAGCAAGGGAGCTGCCACGTGCAACAGCTAGCACCATTTCCGTCACTGGACAGGGTCATTCCCTCAGCATGGACACCTGACCACTGTAAGGTTTAAAGTGCTGCTTTTCCTTAAGTATAAATAACAAAATGCATTTACTACATGTTTGCAGTGATATTCATTGATTCTTAAATGCTTTATTAACATGATTCTGAGCCACTACCTCAGTTTTAATCTTTTTCTGTAACTGATTACTCCTTCCCCCTTTTTACTTACTGCCACTGTGTGACTGTCTGTCCTCTCTCTCTGTCTGTTCAGGATTTGAACATGGATGAGTTTGAAGATCAGTTCAAGACAAAAGCACAAGGCCCTGCAGTAGAGCTCAACACACTCAAAGTAAAGGCCGTACAGAAATCCCCAAGCAAAGTGACACTGATGGAGTCTAACCGGGCAAAGAACCTGGCAATCACACTTCGAAAAGGAGGTCTGAGTGCTGAAGAAATCTTCAAGGCCATTCAAATGTGGGTATCATGAGAGCAATAAATAGTTGTTGATTTTAGAACCTAGGCTAAAAATATGGAGTTACATCCAGAGAAAGAACATTTTGTGCATCCTCCCTTCTATCATACTGCAAGTTAACTTATTGTAGGAGGGTAACAGTAAAGATATTTTAGGTTTGCTTCACTAAGACAGAGGTGAGAATACAAAATAAATTATCAGAAAAGTACATGTACAGTCAATGTTAAACCAGTTTTAACTGCTCATTTTACCTCTGC
>NC_056747.1:1142641812-1142809312 GCF_019279795.1 Protopterus annectens | reverse complement strand
TCTGAACAGATTTGGGTGTTTCCTTTGAGACTGTGGACATATGTGAAGAAGGCCTTATGACTGTCTCTAGTAGATGTGACCAATTTGGACTCAAAGTTGGCTTTAGAGGATTTCACTAGTGCTTTTATTTGCTTGTTCATTCTAAGGAGAGATTGCTTCCAGTTGGGCACCTGCTCCTTCTTGGTCCTGGACAGCAATTTTTTTCCTTTTGTTATATAGTTTATTTATCGTAGATGTCCACCAGACAGGTTTACACTTCCTTGTGGAGGATGATTTTGTCCTCTCAGACAATGAACAGCAAACTGATTTATAGCTTAGACTTTATTCCTAGATGTCAAGGCAGTTTTCAAGATTAGCGTTAGTCTTTGGAAATATTCCTTACTAAACTTTATTTTCACTTGTTCATGTTTTATTACTGATCTTTTGTCTGTTGCCAAATATTTGTACGTGTCTTTCTGCTACCGTCCTTCATATCAGACACCTGTCCCTGTCCCAGACTGATATTTTCCTGGTGCTGCAGTACTCCTTTTATAAATGTTGCTTTTGCACATTTGCCAAGCATAAATGTCATTCTTATATCATCTGGGAAAGTTTTAACCACATGTACTTTCATCTCCTCATCTGATAAACTATACACTTTTAAATCATACACAAAAATAGATGATATGTTTTTTAAATAAGGTTGGTTTCTGGGAGTTAAACTGTAACCATAGCCTAATCAGCAATGACAAAAAAATGTTTATCCCTAGGATAGTAATTTGGTATTTGTCATAACTACACAGTGGTTTGCCACTGTTTCCTTGAAACAGAAATGTAATTGAGCAATTTGGGATGTTTCTTATACATCTGTAATCATTCCATTATCCGTGAATGTGGGATACTATCAAATACTTTTTTGTGCTCTATACATGCCATACTCAGATTCTTCTGTTTTTTACAACTTTTATGGCTTTGTTTAACAATAAATGATCCTTTTTTCATATGACTTTCTTTTATTGCATTTTTTCCTATGGCTATAATTGATTTTCTTTTCTAAATGAATATAAACTATGCCTGAATTACAGTATATAAATTGTAGATTTTCAGAAGGTAAGGTGTTGGTCTGTAATTCTTAGAATGGCTTTCCGGTACTATTTTTGCCTGTTGTTAACCAGGTCGGTATCTGTTCAGGAAGCACATACAAGTCATTCGTACTCAGGGCTAAATCTTTATGTAAAGATGTTAATGCCTGAACTAGAAGTTAGCTACAGAATATAGGTCTGCAGGCCTTCATTGGGGAGCTTTTCTTAATTTTGTCTCAAATCATCTAGCTGTTACTTCATCCAATTTCATATTCTCTATATTAGAGTTATTGTTTCTTTTAATTCTTCTATCCATTTGGCATCTTTGTTATGTTTAATAATGTCTTCAAAAACATTTCTTCAAAATGTACCAATTTTTTTTTGGTGATATTTCTATTCCTTTTACTTTGTTTCCTAATTCTAAATAAAAACCTTTTGGAGCATGAATAAATTGCCTACTTTTTACTTTTCCTTTGTATTTATCCATATGCCTGCTAAGTTTTTCTGCTTGTGCTGATATGTTTTGTTTATTATTGGGAAGTGTGTATGACTAATCCTGAGTACATTGCTTTTACCACATCTATATTTCTAACTATCCTTGATGATCTGTTTACTTTTCTGTATTCATTTAAAAGTGATACATCTTGTCTTAATTGCCTTACAGCTTTCTAATTTTGGTGTTCCAATGGTGTCATTCTACTTGTTACCTTCCTTTTCTTTGTTAATTGACATTTTTGTGTAACAATTCATCCAGTATTTGTTTAGCTGCACTGTAACATAGCCTGTTTATTTCTGCTATATAATATGAATTTTTCTTAATAGTTCTGATTACTGTGTCCATTTGTTTTGGCCGTGGTGGTGCACCGGTTATCATTGTCGCCATAGCAACAGGCTCTCCAGTTTGATTCTCAAATGGAGTGCCTTCTGTGTGGAGTCTGCATGCCCTCCCCGTGTGCAACAGAACATTAAAAAGACATGCAGGTAGGTGCGTGAATGCGTGTGTACATTCTCTGAAGTTTGGGCGCTGGGCTGGCAACTCAACACTGTAAAAATCCACTGCCAATCATAAGCAGACCAGAGATCTGCTGTGGCGACCCCTATCTGAGAAAAGACGAAAGACATTTTTAACATTTTGGGTCTCACCTCATTTCTGAACTCTATTTCTTTCATCTATTTTAATGCGTTTACGCATTTCTATTAAATCAAGCAGGTCTTTTCTGAGATCATTTTCTGCAAGACAGAAAGCATCTTCTTTGCTGTTTCCTGTGGGTTTTCTACAGAAAGTTCTAGAACATTTCCTTGTGACATATCCCCTTCAGATGCATCCTGCTTCATGCTGCACCACCATATGGGACTCTTTGGTCCAGCATACCTGAACATTACTTGCATCAGAGTTGTCACTGTTTCATGCTCCTTCCCTTGCGTTGTTAACTTAAAACTGAGCTTTCATGTCATTATCCTACAGGAGGCTCCAAAACATTGTCCTATGGCAATCATCTTCAAATGCATCTCACTCTACCTGCTGTTTCTTTCTCTCCCTGGTTCATCATGTTGACACTGCCTATGTTGGAATTTCACTAAACCCTTCATTATGAAGACGGACTATCAATGTAATTTCTATTTGCTTACTTTCTACCCCATTAATCCTCTTTCCTACATCTCCCTTTAGCAATCTTATTTTCTGCATTGTGGAATTTTCCAAATTTGGATGTATTTGCCTATATTTCTCCTCAAATATTATGTATGTTGTGACAATGCCAGTGTTGGCGTTTCCACACTAAATCCTTCACTTTGCAGGTATTCTATAACTTCAGGTTCTATTTGTTCAACTTCTACTTTATTAATCTCTTCTATGTTCCCCTTTTGCGATCTTTTATTTATTTATTTATTTTTAACTGTGGAATATTCCACATTTGGATGCCTTTGCCTCTATTTCTCTCCAAATATCTTTGGAGATGCTTCTTTGTTTTAATTAGTTTAGCTTTCTTCTTTGCATAAATATCACACTATAACAGATCTATTTTCTTTCCCATGTCCATGTTTCTTTTTTATTCCTTCTAAAAGAATCTCTGTTTTTTTTTTTTTTTTTGCTTCTTCTTGATCATGTTTTTTATTGATCTGCTTGATAAAAGAATATAAACTTTTATTTGCAACTTTTATTTTTCTTGTATAAGTATTTTTCTTTCCTCTAATTATCTTTTTCTAAATATACTCTTTCTGGTAATTCAGGGTGTCTAGCACAATTGTGACAATATGTATTTTCTTCAATATCCTCAACAGTCCACATTGTCATCTCTATACCTCTTTTTTTGGCCTGTTAACTTTTGTGGTTTTGTGGAATGTTTCCATGTCCAGAAGATTTTACACTGCCTTTTTTCAGTCCTGAAATCATTGTGCACATCAGGATTGGGCACGTGTTAATCTTAGGACCTGTGCATTCTGTCTCCTATTTTATTTTCTAACCTATCCTTCTCCGTGATATGTAAAATGCATTCTATATATCAGTGTCATCTTGATGAGAGTTTGTAATAACAGGGTCCACGATGTGAAGGTATTCATCAAGACTTCAGGATGAATTCCATTCCAGCAATATTACTTTAATTTTCTTGCTGATTTTATCTCTCCATTTCTACTGCTAATTTTATGCTATATAGCACATGCAAAGTACAGTTATTTAGATAGATAATGATACAGATATAGATATAGATACAGATATAGATAATGATATAGATATAGATACAGATATAGATATCGATACAGATATAGATATAGATACAGATATAGATATAGATATAGATATAGATATAGATATAGATATAGATATAGATATAGATATAGATACAGATATAGATATCGATACAGATATAGATATGGATATAGATACAGATATAGATATAGATATAGATACAGATATAGATATTGATACAGATATAGATGTGGATATAGATACAGATATAGATATAGATACAGATATAGATATAGATATAGATATAGATATAGATATAGATATAGATACAGATATAGATATCGATACAGATATAAATATGGATATAGATACAGATATAGATATAGATATAGATATAGATATCGATACAGATATAGATATGGATATATTAGTGTGTTATGTTACCTTCATAAACTTCGAAGATGCAAGCCGCTTATGTGACAGTACTGTGTAAATGCAGACATGGAGGCCATGGTATGGTCTCCTGTTTTGTTACTTACTCCATATCTTTTTCTTTTTTCTTGTCCATAAGAGATCACAAAAGTTTGGCTTCTGCTGCCCCTAATGATTTCCCTTTCCCTATAGCATATCAAGCTCTTTCCCCAGTGAAGAGTCCACATAGAGACAGGAGTTGCCCCCCCCCCACAGAGAACCTATTAGTAGGGTAAGTTTTGTCTGATGGAGATGTCACTGTCCAAGATTGCCAGCTCTAGCTTCACTCTGACTCACCATTAATATTTTCTTCCCTTAATTTCACCCACTCTGGACTCAGAGATCTATGGATGAAAACTTAGACATGGCATCCCTTGTCTACCACTGCCTGTAGCCGTGCTATGTCTATTTCATCTGGAGCCAACTACTTTGCTAAATATGGATGTGAAAATGCTTGCATTCACATATGTGTAAATGTTTACATGCACACACACGTGTGTGTGTGTGTGTGTGTGTGTGTGTGTGTGTGTGTGTGTGTGTGTGTGTGTGTGTGTGTGTGTGTGTGTCTGTGTGTGTGTGTGTGTGTCTGTGTGTGTGTGTATGTGTCTGTGTTGCCGCATGTGTATATATACTTCAATCTGATTACTAAAAACTTTAAACTGAAGCAAAAATATATGTTATATAACTTACAAACTAAACTATCACTTTAGCTAGGCTATATCTGAAGCCAGGCTGAAATTATAGGCCTTTCTAATGAAAACAGGTGTATATAGAAGCTAGATTTGTTTCTGATGTATACATTAGCAATGCAACTGCAGTAATTATCAGTTACAGTAAATGATATACCCTCTAGCATTCCATGTATGATATATGCCAGTTTTCTAATGCAATTGACCCAGAGTGATGTGATGTGCTGTAATATATGCTAACCCTGAAACTGGTTACTAGGCTAATGGCCCTGGGGCCCTTACAAGCCTAGCCAAGAGTTTATCCCCAAAAAGAACCCTCAGCCAGCACCTAGTGTCCCCTGTCAATGAGGGACACAGCTGGAACTCCTGGGACAAATTTGTGGTTACCCATCCACTCATTAAGGCTGCGCCTGAAGAGGGTCAGCGAGGTACTCTGTTTGACTTGTATGGGAAGTCTATTCCAAAGGTGGGGCAGCCTCTGGGAGACAAACCTGTCTCTCCATCAGGTTTTGTTGATGTTGCATATTAGATTCAGGCCTTTAGAGTGAGTAATGCACGAGGAGTTTGAGTTACGGATATGGAGCATCTCTAGTAGGGCAGGGTCCGGGACTGCCTTGTAGGCGAGACACAGATCACCTCTGAGCAATCTGTATGATACTGAATACAGTGATAGTGATTTGAGCCTGTCTGCACAGGACAGGTGTTAAGAGCCCATGGATTCTCTTTTTGTGGTATTTCTGTGGCCTTTCCAGTTAGTGCAGATGTTTGGAGTGGTACATACCAAACTGGATGTTATACTCAATTACTGGTCTAATGAGGAGAGAGTATAGAGAGGTAATAACCTCCTTTTTTCTGGAAGCAATCCCTTTACTTATGAGATGAACCAAGTAAAAGGCTTTTCTGACCACTGCCGCTACATGATGATTGAATGTGAGATTGTTATCAACCTGAGTACCCAAGTCTCTCACCACAGGTTGTGTGCTTAGGGGGTTGCCATTGATGTGGTAATCAACAGGGGCCATGATTTTTCCGAATGGTATGATGATACATTTTTTTGTGTGTAACTTGAGGCCATGACTTTGGCACCAGTCATTAGTTGCTGTGAGACCCTCTTGCAGTATGTTAACATCACTTGGGGAGTTGATGACAGCACCCAACTTACAGTTGTCTGCAAACTTAGTCAGCCACAGGCCTTTTGTCTTTGCCTGGACCTCTAAGATGTAGATGCCAAATGGTAGGGGTCCCAGGACAGATCCCTAAAGAACTCCACTAGTAACAGGTCTGCTATCGGAGGTGGAGGCCCCACTTTTGACCTTGAGGGTCCTGTCGGTGAGCCAGTTGGCCACCGACCTGATGAGACATGGATTTATGCCAAGCTGTGTTAGCTTTTCAGTTATGTCTGACTGAGGGATTGGTGTCAAAGGCCTTGGCCAAGTCAAGGTAAGCTGTATGTACTGACTTTCCCTCATCCAGGGCCTTGGTGACAGTTGCAAAGAAGTCACCCAGGTTCAACAGGCAAGATCTGCCCTTGAAGAATCCAAACTGGGTGGGGTCCAGTGCTTGAAGATTCATAGATTGCCATGTCCTTGTTTATGAGATCCATAATAATACTCTCCATGGCTTTACAGATCAGACTTGTCAAGCTAATGGGGCAGTAGTTTCCAGGGTAAGTGGTGGCACCACCTTAGTATTTCAAAGAATTCCCTTTTCTCCCAGACTCATAGGCATATACTTGGTTAACAACCATCAAGGCCTTTATAAGCTGAACTGTGCAGTCCAACCCAGTTGTATCATGGTGTTTATTAGGAGGAGGTATGTTAGTCAGGAAGTTTCTAGAAGTTATGTGGAGGGGGTATGTTAGTTTGGGTATTACTGTTTGCCTCTGTCTAACAGAAACATGGAGGTCAAACCAAGGGTGAATTTCTGATTTCACATCTATTGGTCAAGGTTACATTTAAATAGGGTTAGGGTGAGGGATAGACTCTGCTTTACATGGATAGGGAGTCTGTTCCAGAGGATGGAGATCCTCTGAGACAGATATCTGTCTCACTAACATGTCTGCTTTATGTCACAATCAAAATTTAAATCCTCAGATCTAGTGGTTCTGATATTGTTTGTTTTGGGATGTGCAAAAGATTCATCAGAACTGGATCAGAAGAGACCTTGTATCCCAGCCATAGATTGCCTCTCAATAACTTGAAGGAGACAGAGTATAAAGATAGGGCTTTAAGGCAATCTGTATAGGAGAATGTGTTTATACCCTAGATTCTCCTGGTAAGGAACAATTGTAGGCATTCCAGCTATTGCATATGTCTCATCAGGTGCATGTCAATGGAGACATTATACTCAATGAAGGGTCTGAAAAGGGCTGAATAAAGTGGCAGCATGACTTTGCCCTAGATGCCTTTACTTATAAGTTGGGTGACATGTTTGATTTTCTTACTACCTTGGACACATCTTGGTCAAAAGCCAGGTTACTGTCTTCATATGTTTCCAGATCACTGACTACTGGATCAGCTCTCAGCAGTGACTTATCAATGAAGTAATTAGCCTGGGTGGTAGTTTTTCCAAATTTCTTGGCATTGAGTTCTAGTTCATGACTTTGGCACCAGTTATGGTTGTGTCATGAGGGAATCTATGATAGCTCCTAATCTGCAGTCATCTAAATATATATAATATAATAATAATAATAATAATAAAATATATATATATATATATATATATATATATGTGTGTGTGTGTGTGTGTGTGTGTGTGTGTGTGTGTGTGTGTGTGTGTGTGTGTGCGTATGTGTATATATATATATATATATATATATATATATATATATATATATATATGACATACATACTTCCAGGCTGTTCAGACAGTATGACACACTGGAGGCACTCCAGGTGCAGTTAACCATTGACAGGACCCCTATTCAAATCACAGCTAGCTATAGGCCCGCAACTTTGACTCAAGATGCCCACTCCACCTATATGGACTTCTTCGAATCTATCAAAATTCAACCCTTTACCTGATCCTGGGTGACTTTAACTATCCAACAATATACTGGAAGAACTACTCATGCCAAAACACAAATGCCCAGAGATTCCTTGATTTTGTCAATGAAAATGACTTAGACCAGCTGGTTGACACCCCACAAGAGGTGAAAATATCTTGGACTTAGTATTAACCAACATGAGTAACCACTGCAGCATCCCTTTGTAAGATCCAGCCGGAAAGCGGTCACTTTTAAGTCACCATCTCCCGCAACCCCCCCCTAGATAGGGTCAAACAAAAACATTTCTTGAAAGCTGATTACAACCTTGTGAGGGAAAGTATAAACAGCTTCACAGCTCACTCCCCCTCCATAAGAACTGGCACATATGTCCAAACCAACACCAAAGTACTATGCAAGCACTTATATAGCTGCATGGAATCAGGAATACCTGACAGGACAAAATCCTCCTCCTCAAGGAAGAGTAAACCTGTCTGGTAGATATCTTTAATAAATAAACTCTATAATAAAAGGAAAAAAACTGGTGTCCAGGACCAAGATGGAGCAGGTGCCTAATTGGAAGCAATCTCTCCTCAGCCTGAACAAGCAAATAAGAGCACTAGTGAAATCCTCCAAAGCAATCTTTGAGTCCAAACTGGCCACATCTACTAAAGACAGTCACAAAGCTTTCTTTGCATATGTACACAATCTCAAGGGAAGCACCCAAATCTGCTCAGAACTGGTGTCAAGGATACCACATACACAAACGCCATACATATAGCCAACCTGATGGCAGACAGGTTCAGTGAAAACTTCACCCCTCTGTCCACGCATCAGTAAATCATGACATCCTCAGCACCCATCCCCCTCCCCTTATCTCTAAGGAACAAGTCATCACTGCCCCTTAAAATACAGTTTCCATGGGACCCGATAGTATCCCAGGCTGCATTTTACATGAACTCAGACAGGAACTTGCAGAACCATTAGGCGCCCTATTCAACCAAAGCCTAAGTACTGGCTTCATCCCAGCCAAGTGGAGGACATCCACTGTCATCTCTTTGCACAAAGGTGGAGCATCCACTTATCCAGGAAATTATAGACCCATCAGCCTAACTAACCTGATCTGCAAGGCCATGGAGTGGATTATCATGGACCTCATTAACAAGGACATTGGTATCCACCAGAGATTTAAACCCACACAGTTTGGTTTCATCAAGAGGCGGACATGCCTGTTAAATATGTTTGCCTTCTTTGAGACAGCTGCCAAAGCCATGGATGAGGGGAAGACAGTGCACACCACCTACCTTGACTTGGCTAAAGCCTTTGATACTATTCCCCACTTGGGTATAATAGATAAACCCTCTCAACTAGGCATCAGTCCATATGTTACCAGATGGGTAGCAAACTGGCTCACTGACAGAACCCATCTAGACAAAACAGGGGAAGCCACCTCAAGCAGTCAATCCGTAATGAGTAGTGTACCCCAGTGATCAGTCTTGGGGTCTTTGTTGTTTGGGATATACTTTTCTGAGGTGCACGCCAAAACCTAGCTACGGTTGACCAAGTTTGTAGATGACTGCATGTTGGGTGCTATCATCAGTTCCCCTAGTGATGTGGACATCCTCCAAGAGGGTCTCACCCAAACATATGAATAGAGCCAGAAACATGGCCTCAAACTGAATGTCAAAAAAATGCATCATCATCTCCTTTGGGAAAAGTAACATCCCCACAAATTATCACATTAATAACAAGGTCCTTAGCACACAATCAGAAGTGAGAGACTTGGGCTCCCAGGTTGAAAGCAAACTGACTTTTGATCAACATACTGCCTCCACTGTATGGAAAGCTTTCCACATAGCCCACCTTATTAGTAAGGGTATCTCATCCAGGAACAAGGTGGTCATAACAGCCCTGTATTCTTCCCTTATAATACCCATTATTGATTACAATGCCTCTTTCAGCATGTACCTCACAAAGCACATGCAGCAGCTGGAGAAACCACAGAGGTTCCTCAACAGGAGAATCCAGGGTCTCAACCATCTACCCTACACAGATAGACTAAAGGCCCTGTCTCTTTACTCAGTCTCCTACAGACTCCTCAGAGATGACCTCTGTCTGACATACAAAGCAATCTCAGACCCAGTCTTTCTGAGATTGCTGCATATTCACAAGTCAAGCTCCACTCAAGTACCCCACACGTTCGACCTCAACTTGGTCTGTGACATCAATAGGACTTGTTGGCGAGACAGATCTGTGTCCCATAGACTCCCTCTTCCATGGAATAGACTACCACTCCATGTCAAGCAGAGTACCTCATTAACCCTTTTTAAGTGCAACCTGGACAACTGAATGGGGAACAGAAAATACACCCCTGGGATTCCATATGTGTCCATGCTGGACAGGGGCATTGAGTGGTGACTTCTTGAAACAACAGCTAAATTCTTGGCTAGGCTTGTAAGGGCCTCAAGGCCAATAGCCTAGTAACTTTTCATGATCCTATGATTCTATGATCTGCAAACTTGGTCAAAGGCCCTTGACATTAGTTTTTACCTCAAAGAAATAGATACCAAATAGGAGTGGTCCCAGCATGAAAGCCTGAGGTACCCTGCTGGTGAGCATTCTCTTAGTGAAAGTGGTACCACTAGTCTTGACTTCCTGGGTCCTATCTTTGAGCCAGATGGCAATCTAGCACATTATATAGGAGTTTATGCCCAGTTCAGTGAGTTTGTCAAGTATACCTGAGTGGGGTATTGTATTGAATGCCTTAGCCAGGTCCAGGCAGGTGGTAAGCACTGTTTTCCCCTCATCCATTGGCATGTTGACCTTCTTAAAGAAGTCCATCAGGTTTAGTAGGCAAGACCCTCCACTGACAAAGCTAAACTTGGTTAGGTCCAGTGTCTGAAGAATGTCTTTGTTGATCATTTCCACAGTAATTTGTTTCATGGCTTTGCATATGAGACTAGTCAAACTAATAAGTCTGTAGTTTCCAGGGTCAGTTGACAGTCCACCCTTGTGAAGTGGAATAACTATTGCAGGTACAGGAATCTCAAAGCTAGTACATAAAAATAGTGGTGATGAGATGAATGGTGCATGGGAACAAGGTGACCCACAAAATACACTTTTATCTGTCCCCCACTTACAAAAACTCTTCTCTTTTAATACATAAGCAGCACTTTTTCAGTTTAGTGTTATTTCTAGTGACTTGTGTGACATCCCTCCTCTGGGACAGTGATCAGGGAACCTCAATTCTCACCACTGACACCTTTGGAGAATGTTTACTGAGAGAAAAATGGGCACACAGTATTTTTAGATGAAGTCCTCTGCGCCAAGAACAATTTCCCTAATGTAAGCACACTCAGATGTTAAATATTTTCTAAAAGATCAGCCACAAAGAAAGATTTAGATATATTTAATAATAAATAATTAAAAAAGTCATGTAAATACTGAATATCTATTTACAATAAATACCAGAGTTTCATTCACCGTAAATATAACAAAAATAACGCAGATGGAAAGACTCAGACAGATACAGAAAAAAACTACATTTAGCTAATCTCACTATATTTTTCTAACTGACAGAAGAATTACTGCTCTTTAGTTACTTACTAAAGCAAGGCAAGATGGACATAGATAAGTGTCTTGTCAGGTCCAAAAATAGAGTGCACTCCTTTCATCTCTCACTAGTATTCAAATACAATTTCAGTGCTGGTTACAGAACGACATCATATCCAGTCACCAGATTCTGTGGTTCCCACACTACCCGATCACTAGAAACTGAGGCCGGATCTGGCAATGATGTGTCATAATACACACACAGAACTTAATCTAAAGTTTATTATAGCATCTGGAAACTGTAAAACAATTCCAACACTTCCACCCTTCCTGCAGAAACTAACAAGCCATTCTCTGGCACCCTAGGGTAGCAGTTAGTTCACCAGTAAGGGCAACAGAGCAGGATCCCAGCCCAGGCTTTTCACAGACATTGTGTCTCTGGCTGCATTCAGACCTGTGAGATAAAATCTTTATGGCCTAAACCAAGCCATTTAATTTCATGCTATTTTTCTTAGGGTTAGCTGGGCTGAGCTTAACCCCTTCCCTTCCAGTATACTCTGTCAAAATATATACATTTCATCAGTTACAACAGTACAGTCTAACATACATGTATATTTATGTTCTGTCCAGCAGCACCCACTGTTGATACATTTTTAACACAAGCATCTGTATAAATCAGTTTGATATTCAAATGACATACCATTCTTTACACAACTCCAGCTAACAATCCTGGCATATATTACATATCCACTGTCCTACTCTTCTTGGCACAGCTGGCACTGCCTCACATCATCACAACTTGCACTATTTTTTGCTGAGCCTTGAACTTCCAGTACAGTACTGCATTAAATGTAACATTGGTCTCTTGTCATTAAAGTGTTGTCACAGACTTAGAGGAATGACTAGAGAAGAGATAAATGTGACCAGAGTTTCCAGATGAATGACTCTTGGATGACACTCAGGATATCTGCTGGGGTATTCTTTCTTCATAGCTGTAAGGAGTTAGTCAAAGGCAAAAGCTGCATTAAAACTTATTTAAAATGCTGCCCTTTAATAAGATGTTTACACTAGGATTAATTATAAGTAATGTGAAAAAGAGTTCCCTTCTTCAATAACCTAAACCTGCTTCTGAAATATAGGATTAGTAGGGGGAGGGGTGTTCCTGCATGGTAACACTACAGCAAAGCTTTTATAGTTTGATGTTACATTTCTGCGGTTTAATATGACAGCAGTAATTAGGATTTACATATAGATGCAACCACTATGTAAATGGAATGACTATTCTTTTCATATTCTGTAGCCATCAGTATGGAATCTGTTGCTTTTGGTACCTTCCAATCTCCAGATATAGCCATAGTGCTCACTAAGACATAGATATGGATTCCTTTGCCCTGAAATCATATAGACTAATTATTTTATTAATGAGGGCAGTCACTACAAATGGAGGTTCTGCTGTGGGATATTGACATTAAATGTCTCTCATAATCACCATCATTAGCTAGCTTTATGAGACTGCCACTTTTGGAATGTGACACTAAATGGAACAACTTGTGGTTGCAATGATTGTTAATGCAGAAAATTATATTTTTAGAGCGAACACTGTTTGACAAAGTATAGATATACTGTTTCATTTTTAAGATATGCTACAATTCAATCTTCTTCTTAAATACCAGTTAAATTGTGTTCATTTCACAGACATCCACTATCAGGAAGTAAATTGCTTATTTTATTGGTGTTTCTCTCAAGGTATGATTTAACATCTCTGAATCTGGATTTCCTGGAGCTGCTAGTAAGGTTTATTCCCACAGAATATGAAATAAAAACCATCTCACAGTATGAGAAGAGCAAAAAGCCTTTAGAAGACCTGTCAGATGAAGACCGTTTCATGATTAACTTCAGCAAGATCCCACGGCTTGCAGCACGCATGAACATCCTAACCTTTTTGGGTAACTTCAGTGATACCGTACAGCTGCTGACACCGGTACGTTAAAATAGCACCTTTTATTTAGCTGTGCTGTTGTATAGTGCAACAGGAGCTCTCAACATTTTGTGATATTTTTAGGTAATGATCAACACGTGCTGTTACTGTTTGTCTTCAGCCAAATCACGCTGCTAAAAGTTTATTTTTAAGGTGGGCAAAAGGTATGCGATCATATGAAAACCATGAATTTGGGCAGTTTTGGCTCACAGACATATCAAATAGTAGGCTATTGGGATAAAGGAAAATCTGCTAAATAAACATAATAAAAACACTGGTTCATATAGACATGTAAACCTTAAAAATGCATTAAAAGTCAAAATTTGTTTCAGGCAGAGTTTTTTTCAAAAGTAAGAAAGCATTTAAAAGGGTCTGTTTATGTAGTCATACACATATCATCATCAGTGATGTCACAGTCATTCATTTCAAACTTAACAACGAATGGGCAAACAATAAATAAAATAAACAATAACTACATCTTCTTTCATTTTATTGGAAAACATCACCTAAAGGTCTCTTCCTTAAACTCGTTTCTAGACAGTGAATGTGTCATCTAGGTCATGTCATGTCCTGCATGTGAGTTCAGTAAGCACTGCAGTTGGATAACAGTAGGCCATTTATTGTATCATATTTTAAAGTGAGTATTATTGCCTCTCGCTGAAAAAGTTTTGTCAATGATTTCTGATAGGATCACTGCCTTGGTCTGTACTGTTAATATTTCATTTTGACCTCTGTCCACCCTAAAATACAACCTATGTGCCACCACCACAATGCATATCCTTAACGTCACGACAATTGCATGCAGCTCTTACATTCAAAAGGACAACGTTTACAGTATTCGTCGATGAATGCGAAGTTCCTGAAATGACACCTGTTGTCTGGAATCTAAACCCATGTAGAATTTTGAAGCTGAAATAAGTTTATTTAAGCAAAAGCTAGAGGAACATCGTATAACTGCCTCACTCCATAGTCAACACAGGATCCCAAGGTGATCCACTTAAGTCATCCCCCTCCTTTCTGACCTTCTCTGAATTTATATGTCATGTTTTTCACATTAACTTATTCTGTATGCCATATTTTATATTTATTGCTGATGTAAACCTTTATGTGTGCCATGCTTACTAGTACTATTGCTTGTATGCAGTTTCTCCAGTTCAGTCACTTAGTTATCAAATAAATAAATACTCTTTTATATTGGCTATTATTATATTTTTAATTATAAATAAAATATATAGATAGGTAAATGCACTCATAAATATATGTATTTATATACATATTGATGCATTGATTTCAGTCATAATTATGTTCTGAGATCCTGCTTTTAAATCATCTTTTTGTCACACACAATGTATTAAATTTTATATGATGTTATAGCACCCCATATCACATCAGAGACCAGAAGTATGATATGAATATTATGCGGTGTAAACCTTGGCGCGAAATGATTGTCACTGTCAAAGTGATACCCTGACCCGTGATACCCTGACCCCATGTGCAAAAATGGGAAATGTGGTTGAGGATGGTTGGATGGATTATTATTCTGAAATGAACATACAACAATATCAGTGTCATAACTGAAAATTCCACACAGTATTCCCAGAATAAAATCTCTAGCATTCCTAAATGTTTCTGAAATTAAATTCCCTATTTATATCCTACCCACATTTGCATGTAAATGTTGATTTCTTTGTCAGTAAAGTACTGAGAAACTCACCACTAGCCAACATAAGTCAGGCTTTTATTATCACATGCATTTTAAGTAATGATATCCCGTTAGTATGAAATGTAGAGAGGTAAATAAGTGGTCTATAACACAGATTTTCTAACTGTAAAAAGTATACAGATACTGTTTTGCATCCTATGCATGCATTTAAAAATAAAAATAGCCACTCTCCTCTACATGTATATTTATGTAGTAGTAACATACTTCAGGTATAAAGCAATGGCAAGGGTTTATGACTAGATGCAGACAGTACCAAGCAGGATAACAGCTCTGTGGCCAGTTAAAAAGTGGTTTGGTTGGTCACTGAGCTGGTAAGGTAGCAGCACTAATACAACATAATAACCTCTTTACTGTGGCTGAAAAGTTGCTAACAAGCACTAATGCACCACAGTAATCCCTTGTGGTGAAGCCATTGAATTGGTAAGGTGGTAACACTAATGCACTACAGTAATCTCTTGTGGTGAAGCCACAGAACTGGTAAGGTGGTAACACTAATGCGCCACAGTAATCCCTTGTACTGAAGCCACAGAGCTGGTAAAGTAGTAGCACTAATGAATCATGGTGATCATAGATTCATAGGTTGACAGTAGTATACTAGGCTAATGACCACTAGGCCCTTTAAAAACCTGGCTGTGCAAACCAAATGTGACCCACAAATTTGATTTATATATTTGATTTATAGGGGGTGATTTACTCACTGCTTCTGTCCATCGCAAACACAAGAGCCAGACCAGGGGTGACTTTCTGATTACCCATCCATTGGTCCAAGTTGTTCTTAAATGGAGATAGGGAGGAGCTCTGCTTCACACGGATGGGGAGCCTGTTCCAGAGAATGGCAATTCTCTGAGAAATATATCTGTCTCTGTAAAATGTGCTATTTATGTTGTAAGCAAAATTTAGATCTTTTAGTCTAGTAGTTCTGATGCTGTTTGTTTTGCAGATATGCAAAAGATTTATCAAAAGACGGTCCAGGGATGCTTTGTATGCTAGGCAAAGATCATGTCTCAGAAGTCTGTATGATAGTGAGTAAAGAGATTGGGCTTTGAGGCGATCAGTGAAGAACAATGTGTGTACTCCCTATATTCTTTTTTTAAGGAACCTTTGTGTACATCCAGTTTCTGCATGTGTCTGGTTAGGTGCATACCACAGTATGCATTATACTGTATGATAGGCCTGATGAGGGCTGAGTACAGTGGTATGATGACCACTCTGGACCTAGATGTTATGCTGTTGCTTATAATTAGAACAATGTAGAAGGATTTTCTTACTACCTTACAAACATGTTGGTCAAAGGCTATGATACTATCTACATGAGTTCCAAGATCCCTGACTAATGAGTTAACCTTTAATGGTGTTTTACTGTTGACATAGTTACCTGGGGTGGCAGACGTTCCAAAAGATACTGCAATGCATTCCTTGGTATTGTGTTTTAAGCCATGGCTTTGTCACCAAGTGTCTGCCTATATTAGACCTTCCTGTATGGTGTTCTCTTCTTGGAGGGATTCAAATGACTACTCCCAGTTTGCAATCATCAGTGAACTTGGTTAGTCAGTGGCCTTTGACATTGGCTTTGACATCCATGAAGCAGATGCTAAAGAGGAGTGGGCCTAGCACAGAGCCCTGGGAGACTCCACTGGTGCTCTCCCTCTTCTGTGGAAGTGGTCACCAAGTCTAACCTCCTGAGTCCCATTAGTGAGACAGGTAGCTATTCAGTGTGTTATAATGGGGTTTATACCTAGTTCTGTAAGTCTGTTGACAGTACCAGAGTGTATCAAATTTGTATCAAATGCCTTAACCAGGTCAAGGTAGGCAGTAAACACAGTTTTCCCCTCGTCCATTGCCTTAATGACCTTTTCAAAGAAGTTCACCTGATTCACTAAACGTGGCCTTCCTTTGACAAAGCCAAACAGTGATGAATTCAGTGCCTGCAGGCCTCCTACGTCCTTGCTGATCCCGTAAGGTGAAGCCACAAAGTGGTAGGGTAGTAACACTAACGTACCACAGTAATCCCGTGTGGTGAAGCACAAAGCTGGTAAGGTTGTAACACTAATGTACCTCAGTGATTCCTCTTGGTGAAGCCACAGAACTAGTAAGGTAGTAACATGAATGCAATACAGTGTTGCCTTGTGGTGAAGCCAGAGCTGGTAAGGTGGTAACACTAATGCGCTATGATGACCCCCTTGTGGTGAAGCCATGGAGCTGTTAATGTAGTGACACTAATGTACCACAGTAATCTCTTGAGGTGAGGCCACTGAGCTGGTATGACAGTAACACTAATGCACCACAGTGATCCCCTGAAGTGAGGCCGCAGAGCTGGTAAGTTAGTAACACTAATGCACAACAGGGATGCCTTGTGGTGAAGCCAGAAATGGTAAGGTGGTATTTCATGGTGATCCCTTGTGGTAAAGCCATGGATTTGGCAAGGTAGTGACACTAACATACCACAGTAATCCCTTGAGGTGAGGCCACAGAGCCGGCACGACAGTAACACTAATGCACCACAGTGATCCACTGAGGTGAGGCCGCAGAGCTGGTAAGTTAGTAACACTAATGCAACACAGTGATGCCTTGCGGTGAAGCCATAGAGCTGGTAATGTAGTAACACCAATGTACCACAGTGATCCCTTGTAGTGAAAGTTCAGAGCTGATAAAGATGCTGCCACAACACTTTTGCATCACACTGACATCTTGTGCTGTGGATGCAGAGCTACAGCAGCACTAATGTATTACAGTAATTCCTTGTGGCAAGGCCACAGAAGTGGTATAGTGCTAACAGTAATTCAGGCTAGTGACTACTTGTGTTGAGGTGCCTTAGTTCAGCTGGCACATCAGCTTGTGAGGTAGTAACACTAACATATTGTAGTGAGTTTAGACAACTGGTGTATAGCAACACTACTAATTCTCCACAGTGGCCTCTTGTGGTGAGGCCATATAGCAGACTTATCAGAGATACTAATATACCATAGTGACCTCTTGTGGAGAGGCCACATAACTGGCTGAGCAGAAATGCTTATTCACAATAATTACTTCTTGTGGTGAAGCCACATATCAGGCTTAGCAGATATACTAATGCACCACAATGGCCACTTGTGTTGAAGCCACATAGCTGGCTTAGCAGATATACTATTTTAGCACAATGACCCACTAGATGAGGCCACATTGCTAGTGTGGCAGTAATTCTAATTCACTGCAATGAGTTATTGGGGGACACTACAGAGCTGCCATGCACAGATACTCTTTGTGGTAAGATCACAGAACTGCATACTCTGGTAGATAGTATGTAGTGCATGTATTGAAATAACATATATAGGAGATAGTATGCACAATCTGACAAATAAAATCCTCCACACCACTGGATGATAACAACCCGGATCTAATGCAGAAGATCAACTTTTTAAAATGTTGAAATTCATATTTGTCAAGACCATATGGTCAATGTTTTAAAAAGTCAAACAACAACCCATAGAGACAGTATTTTTGCTGTAGGTAAGCCCCCCCACACCCCCACACCCACTGTTAATTATATATACCAACTCTGACATTGCACTACAGCAGAAAAACGGCAGATTCTCTGATCCCCACTGTACCGCAATCTCAGCACAAACAGTTCAACTTTTTAAAATGTCGATCAAATGGTCTCGACCACATGAATTTTGACATTTTAAAAGCTCGATCTTCTGAATTAGATCCATACAGGCTCACAAAATGGTTCAGGGAGATGCTATAAAAGAATGTGGGTGGAGAATAAAATTGCCATTTTACTTGATAGCAAACTGCAGTGTATAGTGCTTACTGAAATCACATACAGAACAGATTTTCTTATGCATTTTTGGGCCTCTGTCAGAATGAAAGAATAATCCCTTCCCATCACAGAGCAAGAATGTGGAAAATAGCATAAAAGAGGAATTGACAATTTTATTATTTTTAGCATTTGTTTACTGGAAAATTCTGACTTGGGACGAAGCCAGTTTTCATCAGTGGCCCTTGGAGAAACCTCCAGACACACCTCAGAATTGTGGGAGGAAACCAGAGCACCCAGAGGAAACTGACATGAATGCAGGAGGGACATGCAGACTCCACACAGAAGGCACACCAGTCAAGAATTGAACCAGAGAACCTCTTGCTGTGAAGTGACAATGCTACCACTGCACCACTGTGCTATCCAAATTCAGGCACTTAGAGAAGTTGTATGATAACCCGTATACCATACAAAAGGAAAGCTTTGAGGAAGAAGGGTGAAAAAGGCAATGGTTAATAAACCATAAAGAATGTGAAGTGCCTAAATGAACAGTGCCATGGTTCATGTATTTTGCAGGCTTCTCAGAGAAACGAATATGACTCTGAGGCCAAGGGACTTCACAAAAAGACATCACCTCATGGGATCTAAAACATAATGCATGGTCAGGAGTAAACTTTGTGTTTTACACTGCTGCACATTAGGACATTCACAATTGTCAGCTTTATCACAGCTGCAAATTAGGAAGCAGCAAAGCTTCTGTCTTTTCCCACTATTGATAGCTTTGCTGTTCAGTAAATTTCACTTAGAAGTAAAACCAAGGAATGCTGACTCTGGTGGGACGGAGCTATGGACTACACAAAATGTGAAGCAGACTCGAGACTGAATAAAAGAAATGAAACTTTTTCTGGACAGATGTACCTAAGTAAGTATCAAGGAATGACTGCTGTGTAAAGGACAGTTACCAGGAACAAGTACTAGAAACTAGGGGAGAGACAGCACATATTTACATGTCACTGTGGTTGTTTTAAAATGTATTTATGTTGATTATAATACTCTGTTCATTTAAAGACATTATACTGCACATTATTTAATGATATAGTCATTTTATTTGGAAATGGAAAGTGGAATTTCATCTTCTTGGATAAAACCCAGTGAAATAACATCCCGAGTGACAACTTCTACAGTATATTTTTTTTGGTTAAAGTGGAGGTTTCAGATAGCATGATGTAATATGAAAACAAGAAAGTGTGTGAGGGGGGTGGTAGCCTGTGGAATAAAAACTGGGAAACTGGAACATTAATTCATAGTAAGAAAACAATCAATTAATTTGTTTTTAACTACCTGTTAATGTCTGTTTTCTTGCAGCAACTGAATGCCATCATAGCAGCTTCAGTGTCCATCAAATCTTCTGAAAAGCTGAAGAAAATTCTGGAAGTAAGAATAACCTTTCAAATATATTTCCTCCTTTAGTTTCTTATTTGTTTTTTATCCAGTAGAATGCTATGGCACATTCTGTGGTAGTCCCAGGTTTGTTTTGCAGTTGTAAGATAATAACTTTGAACCTGTAAGGTATTAACAATTTACCGTGTTATTATTGTTTAGATTATATCAGGCTGCAGTAAAACTGTATCAGGAATAACAGCAAGGGTGGGTGTGTCTGTGAGCCCAATCACAGGAATAACAACAAGGGTGGATGTATCTGTAAGTTCAATCACAGGAATAACAGCAAGGGTGGGTGTGTCTGTGAGTCCAATCAAGTGTTTGCAGGGGCTGTGTGATGTTGAGGGGATGTCTGTTTGTGGATGTTGGTGTGGGTATGTGGGTGTAAGTGCCAAGGCGATGGATGGGCCATTAGGGCACAGTACCATGTAAAGGGCTTTCAGTACAAACAATGGAAAAATGTGACTCAGCGACATGCAGATTAGCTAATAATGAAGCCCTCATTGCAGTAAAGGTTGTCTCTATATTGCATTTTTCATGTTCTGTATTTACATGGCTACAAACCTGCTCTTTGAATCCAGGATATGATGGGGGCTGTGTGATGTTGAGAGGATGTCTGTCTGTGGATGTGGGTGTGGGTATGTGGGTGTATGTGCCAAGGCGATGTATGGGCCATTAGGGCACAGTACCACATATAGGGCTTTCAGTACAAACAATGGAAAAATGTGACTCAGCGACATGCAGATTAGCTAATAATGAAACCATCATTGCAGCAAAGGTTGTCTCTATATTGCATTTTTCATGGACTGTATTTACATGGCCACAAAGCTGCTCTTTGAATTCAAGATATGACTATTAATAAACTGTTTACAGAGACTCCTGCTTTTATCTTCATCCCTTTTCTTAAAAATGTTTTTCTGCATTAAGTAATTCACATTTGGGTAAGCATTATACTTGTTTCATTTTTTGTAAATCAAGTTTTTATTAGCATTGCATCTCACAAATATACACACGGTTCCCATTGAGTTAATTTAGGAATCTGAGTTTCCGCAAGCTTTACATATTTCTAGCAAAGCTACAGGGGAAACAATGGATTCAGTTCTGCTCTGTTATATTTTAGTCTGAAGTTAAGTATATCAATTAGGTACTTAATTTGCTGAGTTCATCTAAACCGAAACATTTGTGAGGCAAATGGTTAAGGTCAGAACTCTTTGCAATAGACACACCAATGAAAAATCTTGAAAAATGATGTCCTGTGAGGCAGAAATGCTAACCACTGCATCTCTTGGCCATCCCATCCAGTTAGTCTTTGTTTTAAAATTAGTCACATTTACTTACCAGGAAAGATGATTGCAAGGTTACCTATTAGTACACTTCTCCCTAAATAAAGGTTATCCATAACAAAGCAGCAAGGCCGTTCACTAAACTACAAAAAGTGCTGTGTTTTGGATTATTTAAACCTAATGACACATGCCAACACAACTGCTATAAGGATAACGCAAACTCTGTTGCCATCAAGAGACAAAATGCATGACACTGTCATGAATTTATCATTAATAAAGCTTTATGCGGTGATGGTCATCCATACACCTACCGTGTGTGTGTTTAAGCTTGCATGTGTGTGTTTGGATTAGTTTAATTTTAAGTATGCCACATTAAATTAACGATGTACTCGAGACTTTGCTTTAGAAGACTTGTATAGCTGAAGCCAGGAGTTCACCCTCAGCATGGAGGGGATAGCCAGGTATTGTCAAACAGAGCACAATCTGTTCATAGGTGACTTGGCGGCATTTGGAAATGCAGTATAAGCATAACTGCCCATACTGCATGCATTACATGCCATGCATCTCATTCAAAGGGATGTGAAGTTAGGGCATAACAACAAAAAAATGTCACATACTGACTGATGACACTGACGTATGTCTTATTTCAGACAGGATGGCTTGGGAGTCTGATGGCCAAAACAAAAAAGTAGAAAGGAATTCTGACTAAGGGTGATACTGCGGAAAAATGACATGCTGTGAAAGTGACAAAATGGTGCAATATTTGGGAAGGTGTATACAAGCAATGTTTTTTGCTGGACTTAATAATGAGTTATTATGTTCTTAGTTTGGTTTTACAATGTTTTTCCTCTGCATAGTATAATACAGAAATCTGCTTAAGTTATGCAAGGATGTCAGGAGTGTGGCATTTCTGTCATTACTGGAGTACAAATCCATATGCTTTGTGTAGGGAAAGAACCCACAGCCTTAGAATCTTTCCAGACTCAAAGATGAATGTGCAACAAGGTGAGTCAATGATAATGGAATTCATGATTCACAGATGACTAGCACTTTTATTTTAACATTAACATTTATCACTGGCATTTGTGCTACTGCCTATTTCTGCTGAGAAGTGGACAGCTACAGAAAAGGAGGAACTACTTTCTGATGAAGAGAAAACTTTAATAATTATACAACAGCCAGTGTAGTTCAACAGTCTAATTGTCTAAAGAGTCTCTCTAGTTATGGTGAAACTCAATTATCACAGACAAAGGTACATTAACAAACCTTAAAAAATGAACCTGCCCTCATAAGGAGATTGGCAGCAAATCCTGTACACTACGTATTATTTTTAAGTAATGTTCCTGTACTCTGTGAATGCACTACATGAGGTTCTGAAATATTAATAGGTTCATACAAGCTTATGACCTAGTGGCTCTTAAAATCCCTGAGTGAATTTATCACATGTTCAACCAAGTACCAACTTCTGTGGCACTTTGTTGTTGATGTCTGCCATTCTGGACACTTGATGTCTACCTTTATTATATTGGATGTGTATTCAGTAGATCACATGAGGATTAATTCTGAGCACTTTAAGTTGATTTATGATCCCTGTTTGTGGGATGGCTGCTTCAGCATCATCCAGAAAGGATGTACGCACTGACAAACTCCTCATTTAGGGTGGTCGTAATCACCTCGAAGAAGGTAAGCAGGTCTAGTAGGCTTGATCTACTCTTAATAATCCTGTATATGGTGGTGACTAGTAAATTATCAATATACTTCTGGATTAGTTTTGAGTTTCCTATTCATAGCTTAGCAGATGATAGTGGTGCAGGTAGTTTTCTGGATCAGCTGTGGCTCCTTTGTAGACGAATCCAGTTGTGAGACGTTTCTCAGTAAGAAGTACAGGAGTGTCTCTGAAATTCTTTTAGTACCAGTGAACAAACAGCCAGGGAATTTGTCTGGACCCACTGCACTGGTGTTTTATCACTAGACAGGGCTGCTCCAATTTGGTCTTGGATGATTTATGGAGGTTCATAATTTGGGGGATGTAGTACTAATACCATGTGTACTATTCACTAAAATTTGAGCTATAAACATTGGCAAAATCTTGGGGTTCAGAAGTTACTGTCTTATTGAACATGAGGATACTAAAGTTCTGGGAATAACCTTTTATTTTGCTTAAATAAAGTTCTGGGAACAACCATTTATTTTGCTTAAATAACTGTAAAAGCTTTTACAGTTATAGTCAGCCTTATCAGCAAATTGGCATTCACATGAGTACTTAGTTCTGCAGACTGTTTCTGGAAGCTTTTTTGTGGCCTGACTGGTTTGTTAGTGGCCGAAAGCCATGTTTCATAGCAGAAGCACAGTGATTTGTTTTAGTTGTATATTTTTTTTAATTCTATAGTTCCACCTCTGTGTTTTATTACTGAATCTCCCCATCATCTTAATTCTATAAAATGTGGTATATTTAGTAGTGCGAATGTCATGGGTGGTGCTGTAAATAGATCTGTCACCTGTTGTCATATACGGCATGCTGAAAGTTCATTTCCTGTTTCTGCTGATAAAGACCTCATCTATTTTTGAGCACTTGTTACTTGTAGAATGTTTAATGTCTTGTACAATGTCTAAAAATACATGTCTTGTGTACAATGCTGGCACTAGTTCCTGTGGTTAGCATGACTGTCTCCTGGTCCATTTGACTAAGGAGAAAAAACAGGACAGAGCCTATGCCATGATAGTTAACAGTTAACACAATACTATGTAAATTATCTTCAGTAGTAGAAACTTTTACTAAATGATCTTTGCAATTTATGTTATCAAAGTCAAGAAAGCAATACACATATCTGTTGTTGGTGATGTAATTACTCCAGTCAGTTGTGGGGTAACTGAAGTTCTCCCTAATTAACATATTAGGTTTGATTACTAGTTTATCAGATTCTGTAAGGTTGCCATCATGTTCCTTGGGCAACCAAATTATGGGGCATTCAATATCATTTCTGGTTACCTGAGCACTAAAATGTTCTCCCTTGGTCTGTTTGTTGTTTGTCTTTTCGGCTTTTCTCAGTAAGGGGTCGCCACAGCAGAACTCCGGTCCGCTAATGATTGGCAGTAGATTTTTATGGTGCCGAGATGCCAGCCCAACGCCCAGCCTTCAGCAAAGGCACGTCCAATTACGCATGTCTTTCGGAGGCTACTTGACCACGGGGAGGACATGCAGACTCCACACAAAAGGCACTCCCCGCACCTTAGCTGAGAATCGAACAGGAGAACCTCTTGCTGTGAGGCAACAATGCAACTGCTGTACCACCGCGGCTATACTCAAAAAAAAACAAAAATAAAAATCATCATAAAATGTTCACACTAATCAAGTGTTTTATTAGCCACAGACACAACAGCAGTGTGAATTGCAGACCATTAAATTACTGTTTAAGGGTCAGCACAAATGGTAACCTGTGCAGTGCATCTCCCAAAACCTCTCTGCTGACATATTTAACTGTAAAAGTTTGAAGATGAAGGAAAGCTTTCATACAAGAGTTATGTCACTTCTATTTCCCTGACATTTAACCTGAATGATTCACATTTATGGCGCAGGCTGTAATAGTATTTACCTAAGGATAGGAGCTGCACACCATCTCACAGGTAAATGAGCAGGAGTCACACCTTGCTGTAGTTCAGTGCTCTGAGATATCTCTCTCTCTCTCTCTCTCTCTCTCTCTCTCTCTCGCTGTCTCTCTCTCTCTCTCTCTCTCTCTCTCTCTCTCTCTCTGGCTGTCTCTCTCTCTCTCTCTCTCTCTCTCTCTCTCTCTCTCTCTCTCTCTCTCTCTCTCTCTCTCTCTCTCTCTCTCTCTCTCTCTCTCTCTCTCTCTCTCTCTCTCTCTCTCTCTCTCTCTCTCTCTCTCTCTCTCTCTCTCTCTCTCTCTCTCTCTCTCTCTCTCTCTCTCTCTCTCTCTCTCTCTCTCTCTCTCTCTCTCTCTCTCTCTCTCTCTCTCTCTCTCTCTCTCTCTCTCTCTCTCTCTCTCTCTCTCTCTCTCTCTCTCTCTCTCTCTCTCTCTCTCTCTCTCTCTCTCTCTCTCTCTCTCTCTCTCTCTCTCTCTCTCTCTCTCTCTCTCTCTCTCTCTCTCTCTCTCTCTCTCTCTCTCTCTCTCTCTCTCTCTCTCTCTCTCTCTCTCTCTCTCTCTCTCTCTCTCTCTCTCTCTCTCTCTCTCTCTCTCTCTCTCTCTCTCTCTCTCTCTCTCTCTCTCTCTCTCTCTCTCTCTCTCTCTCTCTCTCTCTCTCTCTCTCTCTCTCTCTCTCTCTCTCTCTCTCTCTCTCTCTCTCTCTCTCTCTCTGGCTGTCTCTCTCTCTCTCTCTCTCTCTCTCTCTCTCTCTCTCTCTCTCTCTCTCTCTCTCTCTCTCTCTCTCTCTCTCTCTCTCTCTCTCTCTCTCTCTCTCTCTCTCTCTCTCTCTCTCTCTCTCTCTCTCTCTCTCTCTCTCTCTCTCTCTCTCTCTCTCTCTCTCTCTCTCTCTCTCTCTCTCTCTCTCTCTCTCTCTCTCTCTCTCTCTCTCTCTCTCTCTCTCTCTCTGTCTCTCTCTCTCTCTCTCTCTCTCTCTCTCTCTGTCTCTCTCTCTCTCTCTCTCTCGCTCTCTCTCTCTCTCGCTCTCTCTCTCTCTCGCTCTCTCTCTCTCACTCTCTCTCTCTCTCTCTCTCTCTCTCTCTCTCTCTCTCTCTCTCTCTCTCTCTCTCTCTCTCTCTCTCTCTCTCTCTCTCTCTCTCTCTCTCTCTCTCTCTCTCTCTCTCTCTCTCTCTCTCTCTCTCTCTCTCTCTCTCTCTCTCTCTCTCTCTCTCTCTCTCTCTCTCTCTCTCTCTCTCTCGCTGTCTCTCTCTCTCTCTCTCTCTCTCTCTCTCTCTCTCTCTCTTTCCTGCTGTACATTTGTGACTGTAGGTTACGAGCTGGTTATTATTGCATTAGGTATCAAATGCTATATGAACATATATACCATATATGTATGTCTAGATCGCTCCATGAAAGAATTAGTTATCAAATGAAATGAAATCTTGTCAAATAATTAATGTTCCATTAACTAATTAGTTATCAAATGAAACAAAATCATGTCAAAAATGAATGTTGTAGATTAACAGAAGATTCTATGGCTCAAATAATACATGGGATTAGCCAAAAAAATGACAACAGTAAAAGACGGTGGAAAGGATGTTAATGAAAATATACTGTATTTAGAAAGAATAGAATAAAGTCTTTCACTTTTCTAACTGATGTTTTCTCTTTCTTCCTTTTAGATTGTCTTGGCATTTGGGAACTACATGAACAGTGGGAAAAGAGGAGCAGCATATGGTTTCCGATTGCAAAGTCTAGACCTGGTAAGATTAAATGACTCAGTCATTTGTACATGCTGAGTGTCTGATTATACATACAAACACTATAGCTATGTCAACAGTTACAAACTATTACGTAGTCATTAACTAAATGCATAATCTGATTCACTTTGTTATACAGTGGGTACTTGCAGAACTTCTTTTTCTAGAACCAGGACATTTATGTTTGGAAGCCTTGAACCGAAAATAATTATAAGAAAAGAAAACATAAGTCAACTGTGCTATGCTGTGAACCCAAGTCAAAAACCTCTTTCTCTGTAATTTCTTTAAAAAGTATCGCACGTGGTGCAGAGGAATGACACCTTGACTGTGACATGAATGACTTGCATTAAAGTCGTGGTATGGACACTGGAAAGATGGCAATAAGAGGTCTACACCATCTTGCCTATTCTGTGGGGAGGTAGGTGGCTCAAGCTTGCTTTTTGGGTGACACCTAGAGGGAGTACTGGGTGTTACACTCATGAGTTATGAGACTGCCCCAGCATACACTGCCAATAGTGTATCACATAAAGCCCAGGGGAATCATGAGTGGGTGGACACATCTTCCAGAACATGCAGCAACTGTGGACATCAAGGGATCTGCTGTCATAGATAGGGCTGCAAGGGTAATTATTACAGGTTCTCATCTCTAAGCCCTTCATCATAACACATTGCAGAGGAGTATGCATTTTAATTGTGCTGTAGTGTAGTATATTTCATTTTAGCTGGTAAGTGAATGGTCAAATGCACAGAGAGTTCAGCCATGACTAAGGCTTCAAAGGAAAATGCATATGCACGAGTGAGAGTATCCCATTAACCATCATGTTCCTAGGAACTATGAAGAAACCACAGTACCAACAGAAAATCTACATAAACACTGCAAAAACTTGCAGTCTCTAAAAACACAATAACTAGAGGAAAGAACTAAAACGTCCTCTGGAGCTGTGACACAGATACCTTAAATACTGAACCTAGAAGGGCACTGTAAGTCTAAGAAGATAGATGGAACAGACACCATTCAGTCCCAAAACTGCATAAAATCACACAAGAAAACTAGAGTATTCATGCAAACACCAGAAAGTGGATCACAGACATCCTGATGTGTTTCAAGCTGCCACCTAATTTTATAATGCATCCTTCTGTTACTGTTGCTTCTTTTACACTAAAAGCATACAGGATATTTATTTGTTTACAAATCCTATATTTAAAAATGTCTCTCTGTCTTACTTTCATTCCAGGGAAGGTTTTGAAATAGATTTTTCATGACAGGTTAGTGGAGTTCTTAAATGTTAATACTTCTGCAAACAAACACCAACATATATTCATTCAGGAAAATCATACCACCTTCACCTGATACAGATCTCTGACTGAGTCATTATGAAAGTGAACAGTGAATTTGGTGAATATAATTAATATGGTAGGGCTCTGGACAGGAAGTTGGCTGAAAGACTAGAGACAAAGTATGATAGTTACAATGCTAGGACCAGTATCACTTAGTATACGTATGGTCAAACAAGACACAGGGCTGGAGACCACTGTAACCATGGGCAATGCTAACACTAGTGCTGTGCTCACAGATGGATGTGCCAGACTGTGGCACACCTAGGAGTTAATGCACAAATGTACAAGGTTACATAGTTTGGTAGAGAGAATCCATGGAAAACACACATAGCCTAGGAAGGACAGAGAAGGAAAAGGATTTAGAGGTAATATCTACCCTTAAGGTGTAGTTCACTAAGAACCTCAGGAGAAACCAACAGAATGCTGAGGTGCACAGCTAAATGCTGAGGTCATACTGCCATTGTACAGGACACTGTCAAAGCTAAAATGGGAACACCATGTCCATTTCTGTTAGCTATGCTGTGAAAGCCTGACTAGTCTGGCAGAAGGTGTGCACAAAAGAATGTTACCAAAATGGAGAGAAAAAAACAGTCTGGTTGGCATATGAGAAAACACAAACAGCCTAAGAATTATTTCCTTGAAATGAAGAAAAAGGGGGAATATGGTTGGGGCACAAAAGATATCAAGGGCCAAGAGGGAGGGGATGGTATTGAAAAGGAAGGGCAGATAAAGAATGCAATGGCATAAGTGATAGCTGAAAGGAGCTTGAGTGGCAAAGAAGATGGTATAAACAGAAACACACTGCTAGAGGAAGTGGCAACAGATACTTCAAGAGTGCCTTAGAGGGTCAAGCAAATAATTGGGGCCATATCTCTCAATGTTCCAGAATTTCACAGAATGCGCAGATTGTTGTCTCATATTTTTGGTTTGCTCCATATAAAACTTCTGGTTTTCTGGCAAATAACAGAGGATTAAAGTCACTAAATAATGACAGGTATTTGAGTTTTAGATTTCATATCCTTCATAAAATGCATGCTAATGTAAAACCTGTAATTTTTGCAACTTTCTAAGTTTATGAGTAATATTTAAAATTTGTCCCTGGTTTTGGGTGCTTTATCCCCCATTATTTTTGGCTTTGTGCAGAATTCTTGTGTTATCAGCAGTATGAATACAGTGAGAGAGCAACTCGACAAAACATAGGTTTTCTTCTGTCAGCTTGTAGCTTTGACTGCATCTTATAATAAACCTTTTAGTTCGTCAGCAATTCATTTGGTAATAAAAAATGAGCAGAAAAACATTTTAAAAGCTTCGGAATGAAACATCCATTAATGAATGCACCATTTGAATTTATTCAGATTTTATTGATTACTGTATGGAAGCTGTGGATTAATAGATGCCACATTTGCATTTTAATGAAGCTGTTAATTCTGTATGTGCATAAAAGCAAAGACTTACTCTGATTACATAAATACTTCCCAATTGTGATGGCTGAATGTGGATGATGTTTTTAAGTCAACAGTGCAATGAACATCTGCCTGCAAGATTTTATTCAAAACAGGAGAAAAATATAGCAAAATGTTAGCACGGCCTGTATTATGAAACAATTTCCACAATTTAGAATGGGCTGGGGGGTGTAAGTCAATGAATCACGTAGTTTAATAGTTCAATTTAACTCCTTCACCCTTAACAAATATCCTTGTCTGGCACCATCTGTGAGAGGCTTAGTATGCAGAATCATTGAATCATAGATCATAGGTTTACACGTTCATAAGTAAGTACTAGGCTAGCTGTCTTTGCATCCATTATAAGCCTAGCCAGTTTCCCTTTTTCTGCTCAAAATAACCTATCCCATTTTGTTATGAATTGGCTTTACCCATCCCATGGTTGATAATTATATATTACCCCTAATGAGAATAACTGTGATCATACCATAGGTCAGAGATAATTTCAGGGGACATGCAATGGATAAAGCATTTAGGAGTGACCTCTGTCCATTAGTAGTACAGGGGGCAGTCCTGGGGTAAATTTTCTAAAACAATATAAAATATATACTTTGTATAGAAAATACAAACCAGTTGAGGTAGTGGCCATGTACACCTTGCCACCACCCACCTGTAGACATTACCTCCTTTTTCAGGTAGCAGCAGGTTAATCATCCAGGGGTGTATTTGTGGTGAAAACTGAAAATCAGAAAAGTGATTGTTATGTACTAAACTTCTGGGTTGTGTTTTACAGCTTCTTGATACAAAGTCCACAGATCGGAAGCAGACATTATTGCACTACATTGTGAAAATTATCCAGGAAAAATATCCAGAGCTAACCACCTTCCATACAGAGCTGCATTTCCTAGAAAAAGCTGCTGCAGGTATGGGGAACAGAGCCATACAAATGGTATTGTAGCGGTATTACACGGATCTGTCAATATTCACTTCAAATGGTTAATCTGGCTGTTACAGAGTATGCTTGTCACTTTCAAAATATTAACAAATTTTACACACACACACACACACACACACACACACACACACACACACACACACACACACACAGGATATCTGAGTGACTGTGCAAGGGTATGTTTCTTGGTACAGATCAAACTAGTTAATGAATAAGATCCATCTTTGATTTTGTACTCTTAATCGGCAATTTGGAAAGGCTGTTGATCCAGATGACATACCTGTGGAAGCATGGAGGTGTTTAGGTGAAATGGCAGTGGAGTTTTTAACTAGATTGTTTAATGAAATCTTGGAAAGTGAGAGGATGCCTGAGGAATGGAGAAAAAGTATTTTGGTACCAATGTTTTAAGTATAAGGGTGATGTGCAGAGCTGTAGTAACTACAGAGGGATTAAATTGATCAGTCACAGCATGAAGTTACGGGAAAGAGCAGTGGAAGCTAGGTTAAGAAGGGAGGTGATGATTAGTGATCAGCAGTATGGTTTCATGCCAGGAAAGAGCACTACAGATGCAATGTTTGCTCTGAGAGTGTTGATGGAGGAGTACAGAGAAGGTCAGAAGGATTTGCATTGTGTCTTTGTGGACTTAGAGAAAGCATATGACAGGGTGCCTAGAGAGGAGTTGTGGTATTGTATGAGGAAGTCGGGAGTGTCAGAGAAGTATGTAAGAGTGGTACAGGATATGTACGAAGGTAGTGTAACAGCGGTGAGGTCTGCAGTGGGAGTGATGGATGCATTTAAGGTGGAGGTGGGATTACATCAAGTATCAGCTCTAAGCCCTTTCTTATTTGCAATGGTGATGGACAGGTTGACAGACGAGATCAGACAGGAGTCCCCGTGGACTATGATGTTTGCAGATGACATTGTGATCTGTAGTGAGAGTAGGGAACAGGTGGAGGAGACCCTGGAGAGGTGGAGATATGGTCTAGAGAGAAGAGGAATGAAGGTCAGCAGGACTAAGACAGAATATATAAGTGTGAATGAGAGGGAGGATAGAGGAATGGTGATGATGCAGGGAGTAGAGGTGGCAAAGGTGGATGAGTTTAAATATTTGGGATCAACGGTTCAGAGTAATGGTGAGTGTGGAAGAGAGGTGAAGAAGAGAGTACAGGCAGGATGGAGTGGGTGGAAAAGAGTGTCAGGAGTGATTTGTGACAGAAGAGTACCAGTAAGAGTGAAAGGGAAGTTCTACAAGAGGGTAATGAGACCAGCTATGTTATATGAGTTGGAGATGGTGGCATTGACAAAAAGGCAGGAGTCAGAGCTGGACGTGGCAGAGTTAAAGATGTTAAGATTTGCATTGGGTGTGACGAGGGTGGACAGGATTAGGAGTAAGTATATTAGAGGGTCAGCCCAGGGTGGAAGGTTTTTAGACAAAGCCAGAGAGGCAAGATTATGTTGGTTTGGACATGTGCTGAGGAGGGATGCAGAGTATATTGGGAAAAAGATGCTAATGATGAGGCTGCCAGGTAACAGGAAAAGAGGAAGGCCTAAGATAAGGTTTATGGATGTGGTGAGAGAGGACATGGAGGTGGTTGGTGTGACAGAGCAAGATGCAGAGGACAGGAAGAAATGGAAACAGATGATCCGCTGTGGCGACCCCTAATGGGAGCAGCCGAAAGAAGAAGAAGGCTGTTTATGCTCTTTTTTTGTCTTGGGTGGGATTCTGTAGACACATGTTTGTTTCAGTAATTAAAATCCACTTGAATAACTTGTTTAATAAACATGGAACGGAAATGTGACCTGTATGCACTGCACTATAATTTACTTGAAGTGAATATTTCTCTGGTTTAGTTATCAGTATGAATAGATGCCATAGGTATACCAGTTAATATTGTTGTTGTGGTTAATTATGGTCTGACTCATTTGTTTTTGTTAAAGTGCAATTGTATGATCTTCTATTGCTGTTTTTTCCATTAATGGTTCAGAAATTAACAAAATAAAACACCATTAGTATAAAAAAAAGAAATTGCAGATACGTAGAAAAAAATAATAGTTCACTTATGGTGAAGAAGCAGGGCATTCAAGCAGTACCACTATTACCCCAGGGGTCATTATAATATAAAGAAGCAGGTAAAGTCAGCTGGGATGGCGAGCTAACTGGCAGAAGGCCTGTCTTCTGTGAGAGAGGTAAGAGAAAGGATTACTACAATGTAAAGGCTAACTTTTCAGCATAGCAGGGCCCCATATAAAATTGTGCATATGTAGATGTATCAGATGGAGGCATGCATGGAAGCATGATCACCTGCCATTGCATCATGGTACACATGCATATGTAGATGCATCAGGTGGAGGCATGCATGGAAGCCTGATCACCCACCATTGCACCATGGTACACATGGATATGTCGATGCATCAGGTGGAGGCATGCATGGAAGCATGATCCCCCATTGTTGCATCATGGTGCACATGCATATATGTAGATGCATTAGGTGGAGGCAAGCATGGAAGCATGATCACCCACAATTGCACCATGGTACACCTGCATATGTGCATACATCAGGTGGAGGCATGCATGGAAACATGATCACCCACCACTGCACCATGGCACACATGCATATGTACATGCATCAGGTGGAGTTGTGCATGGAAGCAAGATCCCCCACAGTTGCTTCATAGTGCACATGTATATGTAGATGTATCAGGTGGAGGCATTCATTGAAACATGATCCCCTGCTGTTGCATCTTGGTACACATGCATATGTAGATGCATCAGGTGAAGGTGTGGATGGAAGCATGAACCCCCTCCACCATTGCATAGTGGTACACATGCATATGTAGATGCATCAGGTGTAGGCATGCATGGAAGCATGATCCCCCATTGTTGCACCATGGTACACATGCATATGTACATGCATTAGGTGGAAGCAAGCATGGAAGCATGATCACCCACAATTGCACCATGGTACACCTGCATATGGGCATACATCAGGTGGAGGCATGCATGGAAACATGATCACCCACCACTGCACCATGGCACACATGCATATGTACATGCATCAGGTGGAGTTGTGCATGGTAGCAAGATCCCCCACAGTTGCTTCATAGTACACATGTATATGTAGATGTATCAGGTGGAGGCATTCATTGAAACATGATCCCCCGCTGTTGCATCATGGTACACATGCATATGTAGCTGCATCAGGTGGAGGTGTGGATGGAAGCATGAACCCCCTCCACCATTGCATAGTGGTGCACATGCATATGTAGATGCATCAGGTGTAGGCATGCATGGAAGCATGATCCCCCATTGTTGCATCATGGTGCACATGCATATATGTAGATGCATTAGGGGGAGGCAAGCATGGAAGCATGATCACCCATTGCTGCATCATGGTACAAATGCATATATGTAGATGCATCAGGTGGAGGCATGCATGGAAGCATGATCCCCCATTGCTGCATCATGGTACACATGCATATATGTAGATGCATCATGTGGAGGCATGCATGGAAGCATGATCCCCCTCCATTGCAACATGGTACACATGCATATATGTAGATGCATCAGGTGGAGGCATGTATGGAAGCATAATCACCCACCATTGCACTACGGTACACATGCATACGTAGATGCATCAGGTGGAGGCATGCATGGAAGCATGATTTCCCATTGTTGCATCATGGTACACAAGCATATGTAGATGCATCAGGTGGAGGCTTGCATGGAAGCATGATCCCCCACCGTTGCATCATGGTACACATGCATATATGTAGATGCATCAGGTGGAGGCATGTATAGAAGTATGATCCCCAATTGCTGCATCATGGTACACATGCATACATGTAGATGCATTAGGTAGAGGCTTGCATGGAGGCATGATCCCCCATTGTTGCATCATGGTACATATGACCAGGAAGTGTTTAAGAAGAAAAAAAGTTCTCTGCATCTATAAGATGGCAACCACTGATATATTATCTATGAGGTAATTCTACAGGAAAATCGCTCCTGCATCCTCAGCTTCTTGCTTGCTGAAGAGCATGCCCATCGGAGGAGAGAACAGGTGTTGTGAAGTTCCATGGAACATGGTGAGTCTGTCCTGCACAGTCAGGGGTTTGAGAGGAAGGATCTCAGTATGCACTGTTAAGGTATAATGACGAGGTCAGAAAATCTGCTATGAGGGGACCTGTGCGACTACAGGACTTCCGATAAATTTCATTTAAAATGAGTGCCTATATAAATAACTCAGCAAAGTAATTTTCTGTTGTATTGTAATGTGTTCTAGGCACTCAGTTTTCAAAACACTTCTTTTTTTGGCCTTCAGAATTTATAACGTCATACAAATAGTTTTTATACAGCTGTAGAAAAGTGCAACATTTGTTCTTTTGAAGCATTTTCTACAGCAACTGTATCACATTGAACAACATACTTGGGTGTTCCTAAACCTGTGTGCAGGCCTTCATACTACTGTGTGTAGGGCTTCATGCTGCTGTGTGCAGGCCTTCATACTACTGTGTGTAGGGCTTCATGCTGCTGTGTGCAGGCCTTCATACTACTGTGTGTAGGGCTTCATGCTGCTGTGTGTAGGCCTTCATACTACTGTATAAATTTGTTCAAGAAACTAGACTGCCATGCCCTTCAGTGATTTAGTGCCTGCGTGATGTGCTTAAAGATGGTCCCCAAAAGGGTCTTCTCTAGTAATTTGTTCATCTAAGAAACATTCTTATGGGGATGGTATAGACTTCTGCCCACATCAATTGATGTTCTACAGAGCTGTTTCTATGGATTTTGGCATACAGTTTGACTCTCTAGATTGCACAAAGAGTGTAGCACTGTGTTTATAAAATCCATAAAAATACATGTTGAAGAGTGATCTCCCAGCACTCCTTCCTGCCATTGTATAATTAGAAGTACACTCTGCTGGGGCTTACACCTACATGCTGTTCTAGGTACCTGACAGGATCTTTATTTAGAAGTTGTCAGGGACTGCAGTTTAATTCACAATAATTTCTTTGCAAATTTGGCAATAATTATTTTTTGTGTGAGCACAATAATGAAGGAACTGCATATAAATCCAGTGACTTTCACTAAAAGGCAGGAACTGCAGTCGAGTTTGATACTTTTTTGTGCACAGCAAGGCAGTTTTGCAGTTGAATCCATTATTTATTTATTTATTGGAGTGCAGCAAGGCAGGGAGTACAAATGGATTCACTGCAACTTCTTTGCAACTTAACAGTAATGTCTTTGAAGCACAGCGCTGCTAGAATCAACTTTATGGCAGGCATGAAGGTTGGCGGGGAGTTCTGAACGGTGTCAAGACGAGTAACGGTGTTGCTCCAATGTCAAACAATGCGACTGAGGGAGCAGGGGGCTTGAATCTGTGAACATGTGTGGGGGAGGGGTGCAGACAAAGGACAATGACTGCTGACAGAAGTAGACAGAAAATGCAGATTGTCTCTGTTCACTGACAGAAGAGGAGAAAGGCTCCATTTACCAATGATCACCATCATCGTCATCGGCTCCCTTTTTCCCATTTTCAACATGGGGTGAGGGTACTGTGTTAACTGTCACCATCTCTCTTGATTTAATGCCACATTCCTGCCTTCTCTGATACTCATTTCTGACTATCGCAAATATCTCATGCAGTCCATTCACCTGTTTGCTGGACGTCTTTGTTTCCTCTTACCTTCTTCCTGTCTGCCCCAAATCTTCTTCATCACATTGTCTTCTGCTTTCCTCCATGTGTCTGAACCACCATAATCTGTTCTCATTGATCTTTTCTGCAATTGGAGCTACTGTTGGCTTCTGCTGTTATATCCTCCTTTCTTCATCTGTCCTACAGTGTGCATCCTACCACCCTTCTCAGGCACTTCATTTCCATCACCTCTAGCTTCCCCATCTGCTCTGCCTTTACTGTACATGTTTCTGTACTTTAGAGTAGTACTGGTCACACCACTGTCTTGTACACCTTACTTTTCAGCTTCTTTGGCATTTTTCTGTCATAGACTATACCTGTGACTCTGTGCTAGTTGACTACAGCCCCTGTGATTACAGCCTTGACATCTTCATTCCGACTTCCCTTCTGATTTTCCTTCTCCTCAACCACCCCTCCCAGATACTTTAAGCTATAAACCTGTTCCACTATCTTCCCTTCTATCTCAGTTCTGATTTCCCCAATTTGCTGCCATTACCACTGTCTTATCTGTGCTTAGTTTTATCCCATGTGCCTTCAGTTTTGCATTCCATTCCCCTGTCCTTTGCTGAAGTTGATGCTTAGAGTCTGCCTGTAATGCCACATCATCTGCATACAGCAACTTTGTTGATCTCTCCACTCCTATCTGTTTGCTAATGTAGTCCATCACCAGTATGAACAACAATGGGCTCAGAGCTGAACCGAGGTGCACACCTACTACCACTGGCAACCCTTCTGTGAGGACCGAAGACTGTTTGTACTTGGGTCAATGGGTCCTTTAACACAGCCTGCACTCATTCTACCAATGTTTTTGGGACTTCAAATCACAATACTGCCCAAATCAGTTTTGTTGTGACCTTATCATATCCTTTCTCTAAGTCTAGGAAGGCCCAGTTGGACTCTCTCCTCATCTCTAGCTTCTTCTCTACTATCTGTCGCACTGCAAACATTGAGTCAGTTGTGCTGCATCCTGATCTGAACTGCTCATCTCCCATCTTACATTCTACTACTTTGCATATCCGTTTATCAATCACCCTCCTCAGAACTTTCATGCAATGTGATAGGAGTTTGATGTCTCTGTACTGCCCACAGCTGTAAATATTCCCTTTGTTTTTGAACACTGTCACTAGTATGCTTATTCTGTAGTCATATGGGATACCCCTTTCTCTCCATACTGCTATGAGTATCCTCAGGACCCATTTCTCCCCTATCTCATCCAACATCTTTATCATATCTGTTGTGACCTCAGATGAGCCTGCTGCTTTCGCTGACTTCATTTTCCTTAGTCCTGTTTTTACTTCTTCTAGGGTGGGCTCCTCTTCTTCTGTCATTGTAGACTGTGTCTGGGGCAGTACAGCTTCTGTGGGTTTTTTTTCATTCAGAAGATGCTAGAAATACTCCTTCCATGTGCCTTTGATGTCCTGTGGACTGGTGAGCAGGTTGTTGCTGGCATCCCTTATGAAGGATGTCTGACTATCTTTTTATCTTTCGGTCTTTGCCTTGCAACCTGATATAGTTTATTTGCGCCACCTACTGAGTCGCTTTCCAGAAGCTGTTAGAGTGCCTCTGATGTCCTGTTCTTTGCTATTGCAACTGCTTTCTTAGCTTCTTTGTAGGCCAACCAGTATTCCATCCTAGCCTGGTTGGCCTTTTCTATCTTCCACTTTTTCCTGCACTCCTTTCTTTTGATGACTTCCTAGACTTCTGCACTTCACCACCCACTTTCTTTATATAACTTATTTCTAGCGGATGTACGCGAATCAGGCTTTTCATTGCTTAACAAAATGAGAAAGTTGTAGCCATCAACACTGAGATGGGTGCCTGGGGCATCACTCCATATTATGGTCTTGGAACCCCAAAACACTAATTAAATCCAGGGTAGGCAGATGCTTCTAAGACAGCTACTACTTCATGATAGTATGGAATTTGGGGAAAGAAGATCCGAAAAACATAAGCCATGGAAACAGAGGTGACCTCCTTTGGTAGAAGGTCAGTACTTTGACTTTTTTTGCAAAATCTATCAGAAATTCAGAAAATGTAGTGGTGTCTAAGACTCAAAAGCTACACCTATCATAAACAAGAATGAATGCTCTGCCTAAACTTAACGTACCAATGGCACAGGTGTGTTGAGGGCCACTAAACTGGGGAAGGGTTAAACAGATGTGAGGGATTCGAGATTCTCGGCATGAAACCCCTACTATATTTTCATATAAAACAAAATAAAACCAGATAGTTCACAACAATATAAATAATTTAATACAATACAAGCTTTCACTGACAAATCATGCTTTATCCAGTATTGAAAAGGCTCCAGCACACATTGTTTAAATAGAATAAATTAGTGACATGATCAATTTAAACCCCTTATTTCAGAACAGGGTTTAAAGAACAAGATTCATTTGTGCCAGGCAAAATTAATGCATTTAACCTACTAATCCATTCATATTACAAACCTCAGTCTTATTTATAATATTACCCTGCCTAACTCCACACATAATCAGTTGTAAAACAGAAAATTTAAAAGATTGTATCATAAAGGAAACATGCTTAGCTAAAGCATTAGTGAAATTAAATTTTTCAATATCATGTGTGTGTGTGTGTGTGTGTGTGTGTGTGTGTGTGTGTGTGTGCGTTGGGTTATCCTATCATGTAATCTTCTGTTAGTTTTCCCTACATAAAACAATATACAAATAGTGCATTTAGCAATATAAACTAAATTCTTAGTATCATAGTCAGCATTATGAGAAAAATTCATACTTATGCTTAGTTATAGGATATATAAAAGAAACAGTAGTATCAATATATTGACAATAATTACACTTCATACAGGGAAATGTGCCCTTATTTATGATCCAATTTAAATATTTCACAGCATTGGTAACTGGATTTGACTATCTGTAACATAACTTTCTTTTTAAGTTAAGCTTATTCTTAAACACTATCCTAGGGGATGGTCCAACAATTTTTAGAATATCTTGTGAGGTTGTTAAAATTGACCAATTATCTCTTACAATATTAATAACAGATCTACTATTACTAGTAAAAGCCGTAACATAAGGAAGAGATATGTATCACATAAAACATTACTATTGTTCTGTACTATTTCATCAGAATTAAAATATGGGCACGTACTGCCACTGCAAAATTATTTAACCTCATTGAGTGGCTTATTCACTTCTTGCAAATTATAATCACATTTTATAAAATCATTAGCCATCACCACTGCTTCTGTATCAAAAATGTTATCATCAGATGTTAATCTAGATAAACAGAAAAACCCTGGATGCATACTCTTTCATTGTAAATAACTATTCGTTTTTATATCCATGTAATAAGTTTTAGTGGTTAACTGCCCTTATTTACTGACATAAACCAATATAACTAAAAAGCTGATACTCTCATATGAGAAATTAGACTCAAATGTTAAGAAAATGGTACTTGAGTTAAGGTAAAGTGTAAAGCCTTAGAAAAGCTTATTTGTTCATTGTCTACAAATGTAAAATTCTGCTCCCAATCAAACGTAACTAAATTGGTGTAAGTACTGACCACAGGGGACCCCAAAGCTACTCCCTTTCTTTGTAGAAAAACTTCACCATTATAACAAAATATATTATTCTGCAATACCAATTCAAGTAGTGTACAGGTGGCATTTATGAATCTATTTCTATTATTCAAATTGGCACCTATATTTCTAACAGAAGAACCACCTTCATCATTAAGAATAGAAGTAAATAAGTGTAACAAAATAAAGGGAGAGCAAAGGCTAGATTTGTAGCATCTATTAAGTTTTCTCACTAAGTCACCTGTATCAACTACTGCATGTTCAATAACATCCAAATATGGTCATAATACTTTCTCCAAATAAATAGAAATTATTTCAGTCAGCCATCCATAGCTTGATAAAATAGGGCACATAGGTGGAGTTAACAAATCTTTATGTATTTTAGACAGACCATATATTGCTGGTAATGTCATTCTACAACTGAAAAATATTCACATAGATTTGGGATAATGCAAGAATTCAAACATAAATCATAAATAATTAATTTAAATTTACAAATAATAAAACAAACATAATTTTTCAACAGAACAACATAAGCCAAGAGATCATTTAACATCTCACTCATACTGGCATTCTATTTACTACTGTCCATAATTGCAACTGCCCCACCTTTATGTGATGGGCATTTTGCAATGTTTCTATTTGACTTTAGTGAATTCAAAGCTAAACATTCATTTATATTCAAATTATAAAATTTAGCATTATTCTTACATTGAAAAAAAAAATTAAAATCTAATTCTCATTTATTCAAAAAGGTATATAAGAGTGGAGTGTGAATAGGCATAAACATACTCGGCTTCTTAAAACTGGTCCCATTACTTAAATCATGAGCACATGAAGAGAAACTAACTTTGAACATAAATTCCAAGCAAATAAATGTAGCCCAGTTAATGTTTCAACAATATCAGCCTTTTGTGAAGTTATAAAAGATTAAGTTTTCTCTAAAATATCAAGCTCATACTGTTTTAACTCATAGTTAGAAATATTGTAAACCAGCGCTAACTGTTGCTTATACTTCATATAGTGCTGCGCATTAACATCTTCTTCTGGCTCCTCCCCTTTTTTTCTTGTATGCGTGCTGCTGCACTTTCTGAAAAGGATGTTGTATAGGTGCAGGGAGGTGCATAAACTTTGTAGTACCTAAAATGTCCATATTGCTGACAATTCAACAGCTGTAGGTTATAGGTTATAGGTTAGTACTAAGCTAACTGCTCTTGTGAGCCATTTTAAGCCTAGCCAATTATCCCTTGTGAGACTCAAACCCTGCACCTTGTGTTTGTAAGGCAAACACCTTAACCATTAGGCCACCCTCCCATCCCAAGCTATAGCTTGCATTTCTATGTCTCTGTTGTGATCTTTCACCTGATGTTATTTAGTCTTGTTCTCTAAAACCTGTTCTGAAGTTAAGCAGTTTACATCATTGATCATGTGACTAATTTATTATATTTAAATAATGTGCGCTGGATAAAGCATGATTTGTACGTGAAATCTTATATTGTATTAAATTATTTATATTGTCATACACATTCTGGTTTAGTTTGTTTTATAAGTGATAATTTAAACAGTTAGTGTTTTCCATGAATATTTTATTATATGTTTTCATATTAACAGTAATGTTTGTAAGTGGCGGAAGTAAATTCTGAGGCAAGGCCCCCCCCATCAGTGAAAATTAGAAACTTGAGATGTGATGCTAGTTGAAGGTAACCATTTAGTAATTCTATTTGCAGTGAGTGTTTGGAATTGAGGAAACCCTAAGTAGAGGGCAAAATCTATTTTGAATAAATTGCTGAATGTTTTACTCAAATTGTAATTTTTTTTTTGTTACAGTTTTAAATTATGCTGCAGTTTCAGTGCTTTATCTCTCTCCTGATTTACCTGTCATTGTGCCATGTGTTTCTGTACCCCTCCACTAATTTTGCTCTCACCAGCTTTATTGGAATTCTGTCTTTGGAAATCTGTCCTTTTACTGTAGGGTACCATCCCTCATCTTTCCTATACCTTAGCCCATATCATGCCCACCATATTTCACTGGTGCCATCACAGTAACCAGTGCAAGGACAGTTCTCAACATGTTAACATAGTCAAAGTCACCAAAGCAACTTGGTGGTAGTGGTGTGCATATACATGGCATACCACTGTGGCTTTGCTATCCGTTGTACTGCCAAAGGAAGTGAGGTGAATGCATAGTAATGCACACTCCTATCTTGCAATGGTACATGGAATTATTCTTGTAATTATCTCTGCAGCAACATGTTACATATTGAGAAAAGACTGCTCTGTTCTGCAAAAGTCCACAACCCAGTTCCCTTTGTGGAACTGAATTCTGCGTAACCTGGACTTAGCCGCCACCCCACCCCCGCACACATACACACCAATGCAGTGTTCATACTACATTTGTTCACTGAAAAAAAAACAATTGTACCCAGTAAGGCAGTAAGAACATTCCAGTATCAATTATTGATTGGCATAAGAAATAGCAGTAACATTCCAGTTGCCTGAATTTAATTTTCATTTAGGCATTTAACTCCCTTCTTTTTTTTTAATTTCATAGATTTCTTGGATTTATTTGTCTCTGTGTGTGTTTGTATGATCAAAGGACGAGCCAGCACACACGTAGAACTCTTCCATTATGCTTTGCTTAAGATAACTAAAACAAATCTGCCTAGTGATGCTTAGTTTTGTATTCTAGTCATTGACATTGTGAATTTGTCTTCCAGTTTCTCTTGACAGTGTCCTTCAGGATGTAAAGGAACTGAATCGGGGAATGGAGCAGACACGTAAAGAATTTATGGTTCAAGATGACAGTGTAATCTTAAAAGAATTCCTAAAAAGCAACACTGAAGTCATAGAAAAGCTTCAAAGTGATGGGAAAACAGCACAAGTGAGTATTACTATAAATATGACCAGAGCAAGCAACATTAATAGTATGAAATGGAGATCACATCAGATGAGATGAGATGGAATGTATTGCAAAATAAAGACCAGAATGGAAGAGATGAACAGTAGTACAATACACAATAAATAAAGCTATGTGTTACGGCAAAAACTGAAAAAAAGAGGTTGCTGAGGGGGTATTGATCAGGTCCACACTACCCTGAGGTCACTTAATGGGGGTGGGACAAAATGTCCAAATACAATCAAAGTCAAGGGTTCACCAGTAAAGTTTAAACCAATCAACATTAACTAATAAAATATTATAGCCATATTCAAACTACCCATGAGATCAGCATTAATACTAAATACAGATTAGAATGGCTGGATTGTGAATTACAATAAGATATACATAGGATAAAGACAGAAAGGCATGAATTGAAGCAAAATTATAGTTGTTATGTTTTGGACATGTATACTATGGTATATTTTTTCTAGCAGCATTGAGTGCTGCTACTAGACAGTGTATGTATTTCAGAGTGCCTGTCTTGGTTGTGATGTAGTTCTTTAAGGATTCTTGTCAGATCAGATAGATCCTGGCCATATAAATAAAACTGTCATTTACTGATCCTTGCACAGAGCTTGGAGCACACATTTATTTATTCGTTCATTCATTTATACAACGTTTTAAATGGGGTACAGCACTGATCCCATTGGTCCAATTTCAGTGTCAGCCCAGAATGTGAACACACGTCAAGTGGAAAAAAATAATTTATACAATAAAAGAGTACTCTTAAAAACAAAGGAATAATATACAATTGAAAAAATGATTTAAGAAGGTCATCAACAGAAACTACTTTGTACAATATTTACACCTGTTTCGTCTGTGGAGTTTGGAACCCATGCTCTATATTTATTTTTACATTTATTCAGTTTGTTTACCAGAGCAGTGGACTCCCCCTGTCATTTCAGCCATAGTTCAGGAATACAGAACATAGAAAAAGACAACGTAATGATTACAAATTACATTGCAGCATAATTAGACCATATAAAAGCCGAAAGAAGAAGACAATACATAGTGCTAAAAAGTTTAACTGTGGTATAATGAATAATAGTTCATTTATTTTATTATTTATTTATTTATTTGACATTTGTTTACTGGGAAAGTCTGACTGGATGGGTACCCATTTTCAGAAGATGCCCGTGGAGAAAAGCTCCAGAGACAATTAGCATATTACATTAGCTTATTACAGAGCAACAATGAATATTTTCACATACAAGAATATATAAGATGAAACATACTTGCACATTAATTACAGACATTAGATATTACAAAGGTGACTACATACATGAGACAAGTGGTCTTTACAATTATATGATTCAGATCAGTAGGATTCTGCTTGATAGTTATTTTTGTTTATTATAATGTACTTAGTTTACATATCTTATCGTAGAGGGTTGAGTGTGCTGCGGTAGTGTTGTCGCCTCACAGTTAGACGTTGCCCGTTCGATTCTCAGTCAGAGTGTCTTCTGTGTGGCGACATGCATGAATGGGCGTTCCTTCGTTGAAGGTTATGCGTTAGGCCCGGCAAGCCAGCACATAAAAATCTACTGCCAATCATTAGCGGACCAGAGTTCCGCTGTGGCGACCCCTAACCGGGGAAAAGCTGAAAGACACAACACAACAACATTGTAGAGGGTTGAGAGAGGAGTAGAATTACAGGAGAGAGAAAGTAGGAGTAAAGTGTGGAGTATGGACTGGGAAGAAGCAAGAAGGAGAAAGAAAAGTCAGGGGACTATAGTGATAGTAGAGTAAGGCAGAGGTAAAAAAGGCAAAAAGTAATCAATTGTATAAAATATAATAGCAAGATGGAGGGTAATGCTGTTACAGTAACAAATTACAAATCAATAAAGTTGAACAGTAGGATGGTGAATTTGGTTTTATAATCAATTAATACTGTATGTTTTACAGAGGCAAATAACTAATATATGACAGTAGTAAGAACATATTGTAAGATGTGCAAGTATCTAGGGTGCAGTTATGAAAACAGTTTTTAAGCTTTCTTGAGTAACATGAGAAGTATGCAGTGCCCCCTACAGTATTCCTCTACACACTGCACACTTCATAAACAATATTTTAAATATTTACAGATTGTTTAAAGAGCCGACCTGATAGGCACTGACTGTGTTTTTTGGAATAGGACTGGGTACTTAGCTACAATTTGCTGTTTATTTAAACTGAGGTGGGCTGCTTGAAGCAGGCACAGGTAGCTTTTTGGTTTAAATGTACTAAGAGTTTTAGAGTTTTAGTATAAATTCTTGAAAAGTGGGATAACTTCTTATGTTACTTAAGAGTGCATCCCATAGGTACATACTAGGCTATTAGTCTGCAGACTATTATAAGCCTAGCCAATAATGTGAGCTTAGACTCAAACCCTGTACCTTGTATATGTCAAATAGAAACTTTAGCCATTATGCCAACCTCTTCCCCTGTGTCCATAGTTTGGGACCTAACAGAATGCATGGACTGGGACCGTCCAATGTTACAGTCCCTTGGACTAGGGCTGGTGAAACAAGGATGGGATTGGAGCAGGTATTCAGTTCCCAATCTGTAGTCTCCATAACTGTACCCAGGAGCATTTATTCCACAGTTATGACTATCACACATCCCCTTCCCAGGGGAGTCAGCCACCAATCTGTGCATGTTGTAGCCTCCATCATGGTACACAGGAGCATGTACTCCACAGTCATGGCCATCACATGTCCCCTGCCCAGGGGAAGGAATAGGGTGTATGAAACACCCTCATTGTTAGAATGCGAACAGGAGCAAAAACTAGTCCATGGCTGCCTGGATGATGGTCCCTCTATATGATTCCTATCCCAAATCTGGGTATATTCAATATGGGAAGGGGCTCAAGTTTGATTAGTCAGGGCATGATTGTCAGCAAGCATTGGCACAAGCATATGGAACAATCAGTTAATGTGTTTAGTTCATTGCTCAACTGGCACAGAAGTGATCCTATCATGTGATGCTCCACCTTATGACCCAGGAGCTGTGGTTTCAAAAAGAGTGCTGAAGAAAGTGAGTGACTGTTTAGTTTATTTTCCCCTTAATTGCCTTGTATACTGTTTCATAAGAAAAAGTAGAAAAAAGCCCAAGGAAACAATGAGTCAAATAAATAAAATCAAATTCCTCTATTTAATGATGTCACCTCTTCTAAAATGTCAAAACTTTATGAGAATGTCAAAACAAGTAAAAAGATCATTTAAATAACACTTTAAAAATTGTCATGTGATCTTTACCAATCAAGCCACAACTTTACTAACCCTCATACAGGTTTGAGTTTACTTTATTCCACTGGAGAAAGTACTCACCCAGAGACCTTTCGGCACTTGGTTAGCCTCAATGCTTTTAGTTAGAAAAAGATGTATCTTTTTCTAAGTTTGTAATAGTTCAGGTATAATGCAGTTTCCCATATTGTTGGATTTATGGTCTGCTTTTTCTGAAACAATTCTTTATTGGGTTGTAAAATAGAATTAAAGATTTCTGGAATTAGGTTCACTGGTGTTGCTAGCACCAAACGACAGCTGTTTAGTTACTAAGCAGACTGTCTTCCTCATTTTCACGCACTCCAGTTCATTCAGCACTAATAATCCATCCATTCAACTTCCTTAATAATTCACAAAATTCATCCAGCATAGTGTACAAAGACAGTTCTGATGTAGTAGAAATCACTTGCTGTAACTATATTTCATGAAAAAAAACAGGAAGGCAAAGAAAACTTTGCAGCACAGTGGTTTTAAATATGATAGGAGAAGAATTCAAAGCACTTGTAAGCAAAGGAAAGCTTGAGTGGCGCAGTGCTTAATGCTGTCATCTCACAGCAAGAGGTTCTCTAGTTTGATTCTCAGCTGGGGTGCCTTCTGTGCAGAATCTGCATGTCCTTCCTGTGTTTGCATGGGTTTCCTCCATATACTCCAGTTTCCTCCCACATTCCAAAGATATGTGTCTGGAGCATTTTTCCCTGGGCCTCCACTGAAAATAGGCTCTGTCCTAGTTGGACTTTCCCAATCAACAAATGTTAAATAAAGTGAAATACATCAGCAACTAAGACTAAATGCAGGTAACAATTCAGGATGAAATGACCATATCAGTATCAAAGAGGCTGCGAAACCCAGGTCACTTAAGGTGGGAAATCTGAAAGAGGGGTTTATTGTGGTTGTGGATTAGTAAACAGATATCAGAAAGCACATTTTAAAATGTTATTCTGGTTATCTTTGTACTTGTTTTAACATTTTGACAAAGTTGCAATACTTTAATTGGAAGAGATAAAATCTCTAAATAAAAAGATTGATTTTATTTCTGTCACTCGAGATAATGCTTGTTCATGCTTTTTTCCTGCTTTGAAGTTCAACATATCCCACAGGCATGCAGAGTTTTCATTTATCTTTTAGTCTTTCAGGAAATAAAGTATTCACACATGAATAATAACACATTAGCCATAAGTTTTAGAATCCAAAAGTTTCATAAAAATTTGTAAGGCTGCATTTTGTGTGACTTGTGTTTCACACAGATTACAAGTCACTGATTATTTACTGAATGGATACCTGTTCCACAAAGTAGTCCACAGAGATTACACCTCTGGAAACTGCTATAGGCATTGTGTGAGTGCAAATCTGCAAAATGTGATGCTAATATTGATGCAGTTAGAAGATTACACATTCCAGAAAAAGCCTATAGATCTGGATAACACTGACTGTGTACTGGTAATAGATGTGCTGAGCAGGACAGCAAAACTGAACAAAAGGTATACTGAACAAACTGAATCCTCTGATTACAAAGACATTTCCACAGTACAGAGGCATAAAGCCCTGACTGTCTCTCCGATGACCTGGAATGAACTAGTGGTCTGGTCACTGAAAGTACCAGTTGTGGAAGATGGGAGTGGTGGACACAAAACCTGAACTTCCTGGGGGAGGGTGGCAGTCTGACCTATTTTATGACTGATGCCTAGCAGAAGTAGGTGTTGTAGCTTTTTGCAGAAGGGCTGAGGTATGCATTCTCATGTAAATGTGCACTGGCACAGTAACCACATATCACTTTAAGTGCAGATCTGTGCATGACTCATTATGTGGCATTGTGGGAATCAATGAGTATCAAGCTGCAAAAGGGCATTGAAGTTAGGGCTACAAATAACCCTGATAACATTCTATATGATGACCTCCAGTGGCCTGTTATTGTTCAAAAATGTGCAAATGAGCTTGAAAGGCAGTCAAGAAGGAAGCAGTGAGTTATAAAGAAGCACTGGACTGTAAAAGATGTAATTCTTGCACAAGTTTATGAGTATGTCCTGAAAGGTTGTTATGTAATAAATGAGTCAAGATGTTTGTCATATTATTCCAAAAATACTAGACAACACACCCATGCATACGGAACAAACTTAGCCCTCTGATTGCAAAGACAGCTCCATAGTACAGAGGCATATTCTACCCGCAGCTTCTTAATACAGAAAAAAAAATTATATTGAAAAATATAGAAAGTAAACACTAACATAGCAGGCTCTGCCCCCCCCCCCATACCACCTTACTAATGGATGCTAACCCTAACCCTAATGCTGACCCCTTCCCCAACCCTAAGCCTGCAACCTAACTTAAGAGGAATCTTCCCGTAATACTGCCACTACACAAGACATACTCAGACGCACAAATGTACACAAATACACATTAACATCACTGCATCTATCCCCTTACCTAAACCTGACCCTAACCTTAAAATACATACAATCACACACAAACATACAAAAGATATCCCCCACCTATCCCCCCCACACACAAGCTCTCTCATCCCCTCTAGTTCCACTCACCTTTCATGACTAAACAGTCCTTCAGCATTTTGCACATTCGGCTATCTGTCCACCTCTATTTCTCAGAGATCAAGCTGATGTTTGATCAGCTTGAGGGAATCCACACACACACACACACACACACACACACACACACACACACATATATAAAATATTGGTGCATTACTTTCTTGTAGTACTGAAAGCTACAACTGGATGGATGCGGAAGCTGCATGTGTTTTAGAGATTAAACTGTTTGCAATAATGTTATTTTAGCAGCCTGTTCAAATCAGATGGATCCAGTTCACTTTCTGCTTTCACGGAATATGAATCCTATACTAAAGTTTGTGAACTATTAACGGTGCTTGACTTACTGTTCAAGATACAGAAAAAAGAAAGAGCAAATTATGTGAAAGTAAATAGAATCTGTGGGAACTCTACAGGATAATATTCAGGAAATGGAATGAGGTGTAAGGGATAGAAAGAATTAAACAATTTATGTAAAGTTGCAGTAAATGATTGTTAAAAATGTGAATGAGGTGTAAGGATGGAAAAAATTAAAATTTATGTAAAGTTGGAGTGAATGATTGTTAAAAAAGAAATGTGCATTAAATAAAAAATGTTACTATGGTTTGATTTATTTTATATTAATGCAGTATACTTGTGTCACTGTTTTAGTTGTGATTTAATAAAGACATTTATTAAAAAAGGATATAGCAAAACTAAGAGGGTTGGGCATTATAACATTATTCAGTAAAGGTAGCTGGGTTACACAACAGTTCTTCATAGGGTCATAGGGTCATAGGTACTTACTAGACTATTGATCAATGAGGATCTTTAGAAGCCTAGTCCTGCATTCGCATGAAATTTTAATTTAAGTATGAATAACCCATTGGGTTATATATTGAGATTTAGATCACACTGAAACAGTTGGGTTGTACGGCCAAAAATATCACATGGAAGAGGGTGAACTGTATGACCCAAAACAGATGAAATATGAGGTTTGGCTAGACCATAAAACATGGATCAGATGGAATAGGCATGGCTATATAACAAATGTTTTCTGATATGGAGGGCTAGCTCATACAACCATCTATAGCTCTAGCTATGCACTGACAAATACAGAGTTGGTCATTTCATTGTAAAACATAACAGACTGAAATGGCTGGACACTTCATACAATTGTCACACAGAGATCCATCCATCCACAACATCTTTTTTTCCATTTTTGTCTGTGGGATCAGGGTGTCACATCAGCAGTGACCATCATCTAAAGCCAATGGCCACACTGCCAAGTAGCTAGCCCTGCCACAGTTGATCTTCTATATCATAAAAAAACACACATCCAGTCACACCTAAAGCGAATTTAGTTTGTCCCATCCACCTGCTGCATGTCTTTTAGAATGTGGGAAGAAATCACACATACACAGGGAGGACATACAGACTCCACACAGAAAGAACCCCAGCCAAGAAGTGAACCAAAGAAACCTTTTACTGTGAGCCCAAAAAAAACAGAGATCAAGCAAAGATGGCTAGGTATAACAGCCACATATTGATCAGACCGAGAAGGTCAGGTTTTACAACCAAACACATGTCAAGCTGTACTGTGTATGCACAACAGATGTAGGTCACAGGAAAAGAGCTAGATACTGTAAGCAAATTGTAGGTCCTACTGTAATATGGTCTAGAGAGATTGACATGATTGCAAATCCATGTAAATAGCTGGGTCTAGCTGTACAAAATATTATGAACAATTTTTGTAGCAGCTTTGCACAGACATGAGATATTGGAGACATAAACTTCCTGTGAAACCTTTTTCTAATATTATCAAGGTGCTGAATGAAGTGTAGTGGTTATGGTACAAAGACAGACTGATGACATACCTGATGATCTAGAGGAGAGAAATGAACTGACCTGAAGAGAAATGATATAGTCATGAGGGGTCATGGAAGCAGAAGAAATGTATCATAACATAAATGAAAATCTATTTCTGTGAGAGCGTGATGGTGACTTTGAACTCACTACTCACCTGAGTGACAGAGTGTAGGATTATTTAGAATGAAGTGATATTGAACAGCTTTTAAGAAAATGGAGAGGAGAAAGACCTGCATGAAACCTGATTCTGAATGGACATGGGCTTCAGGGAGACAAAATATTTTTTATGTCATCCACTTTCATATAGTTATAGTCTTGAAGATCTGGTCATCTAATACAGATATAAACTTGAATATAGAAGCTGGCCCTTAGAACTATAGACATGTAAGTGTGTGAGCACATATTACAAACTATTACAGAACAAACTGAAATTATTGGGCAATACATCCAGCTGTTAGCAAGGCAGGTTAACAGGGAAGGACATAAGAATATAATAGAGTTCAAACAAAAGGGAAGAGCAGCACAGACAAATAAAAATGTTAGTAAAGGGTGGGTATTACAATCCAAATGCAAGTCATACTGTGAAGGATTTGCACTACAACCATATAGAAATTCATCTAAGAGAGCTGGGCATTACAACTAAATACAGACCATATGGAGAGAGAATAAGAAGCTGCAATACATACTAGCCAGACTAAAACAGCAAAGACTAAAGTTTTTATAAGAAATAACTATAGACAGTACACCAACTGGCAACTGATTTTGTTGTACAGATCTGAATATACAGATTTCAAAGTTAGAAAACATTCAATTCTAAAATGTCTTACTTTCTTCAATGACTTAAATTTACTTTCCTATGCCATTGATGCAATGTTTTTATATTTTATGCCTGCAGGAAGCTTTTGACTCAGTTGTTGAATACTATGGCGAGAGCTCAAAGACCACTACCCCATCCCAGTTCTTCCCGGTGTTTGTCAGATTCACCAAATCTTATAAGGTAGGTAATGTCACCAAATGTACACAGATCACATGGGATGACTGAACTCAGCTAATCCAAGTTGTATTGTAATGGTTTTGTTCTAATGGTCTGTTCATTGCAGTGATTAATGTATTTCCCACAAGATATACATCTTCACATACATTTTTTAATTGAGCCTGATAATAGGATACTGTTCAGCCTGGTGAAAGCAAACTGAAAACCTTACAGCAGCAGCAATAGCGGCAGCAGTAGCTTTGAAGGGGGAAGCAGAAAATAGGGCACTCCACATACGCCAATGGCAGTTTCAGCATCCTATTTTCACTGTAACAAACTACGTATCTAGACTGCAAGACACATTAAAAAACCTAGCTGAGGTATAATTTATTTATTTATTTATTTATTTATTTTATTTTACATTTGTTGACCGGGCTAGTCCAGCTGGATCAAAGTCCATTTTCAGTAGAGGCCCGGGGAGAAAAGCTCCACAGATTAAAGCAAGGTTATAGAAATACATGTACAATAAACACTTATGATACGGGCAATGTGCAAAAATACAAAGATATTAGTCCAGGTCAGGTAATACAAATCTAAGAAAAAACAAATAATGCCAGCTATGTAGTAAGTAAGGCATTGATTACTTTCAATACTAAATATGGGAGGGAGGGAGTACTACATAGTTCAAAATTTAATACATATTTATAAAAACATTAATTGTAACAAAAAAAATTTTTTTTTTTTTTTTTTTAATACTTTCATGTCAAGCAAAGGTCCTCATTGGCCATCTTTAAGAAAAATCTTGACGACTGGATGGGAAATAGAAAATTCACCCCGGGATCACTTCTGCGACACTGCTTGACAGGGGCACAGGAAAATAATTTTCTTGGGTGGCGAAAGCCAGGAAAATAAATAAATAATCATTGAAAGTTTCCAGTACAGATGAGGGTCACTAGAAATTGTATGCATAATGATACAGATGGGAACAGAAACACCTTAGCAAAATGCAAAAGATGTGAAGTTTCATGCAAATATGTGAAACATAAAGTGCAAATGCGATTGCTTGGCACACTTTTGTAGAATGGACTTTCTAAACCACCCAAGGACTCTAGCAATTTATATATATCTGCTTTATTATAGGTTCATAGGTAGGTACTAGGCTATCGGCCCTGGGGCCTATATAAGCCTATCCAAAAAGGTTCCCTGGCTTTCGCCACCCAAGAAAATTATTTTCCTGTGCCCCTGTCAAGCAGTGTCGCAGAAGTGATCCCGGGGTGAATTTTCTATTTCCCATCCAGTCGTCAAGATTTTTCTTAAAGATGGCCAATGAGGACCTTTGCTTGACATGAAAGTATTAGCCATTTTCAGACTGCACTTCTCTGCTTCAAGCCATTCCACTTTATTCTTCAACTTTTTACCACTCCAGCCACCTTATGTTATTCACTGTGCTATGCACGACTGGATCATGGTCAAATGGGACCCTAGGCAGGGTAGTAGATTGGGGCCCCCCAGAGCAGCCCTTCCTACAGCAGCTGCATACCCATATCTGCAGCTACTCCCTCCCCAGCCATTCCAGTGTTCTATTACTGGGCTTTTTCTCCTCAGTTACCATAAATGCTGTTCAAATCTGTCAGCGTGCATACTGTTTTCTTATTTACGTTTCCAGTGATTACAGATATTGAAATAGAATAGCACAAACACTGATTGCCATTTGCTGAACAAGCAATACAGTCCTGTAATGTAAACACTTAGCATGAGCAGTAAACTTCTCTGCTCTTGAAACTCACATTCATTGAAATGGCATTAAAACCCACATTCAAAGAAAATGCAACTGACCAGTGGAGGATTAAGTTTACCTTTGGGCTGTTTTCAAAAATTAGGCTCCTTGCACACATTTTTAGGACCACGCATACATGCATATGTTCTTTGATTCACCTTCCTGATTGTATTAAATTATATTCTTTGTATAATATGGCACCACTTGCTAGAGTGTTTTTTTAAATTTGTAGTTTTGAATGTTCTTCCAGTAAGGAATGAAACAAAATGTATGAAACAATAATGACAAAACTACCCTTTTCAGAAAATTTCAACCATAGGTTCACAGATTAGTACTAGGCTAACTGCCCTTGTGGGCCATTTTAAGCCTAGCCAATTACCCCATGTGAGAGTCAAACCCTACACCTTGTGTTTGTAAGGCAAACACCTTAACCATTATGCCAACCTCCCACCCATAAAAGGCCACTCAAACTTCTGCCATTACAATCCACCAATATCAGTCAATATGCACAATCTCTGCAGAAGTAAAAGCCATCTGAATAATTCCACAGTAAAGAGGTCTGTAACTAACGAAGAGGTTGCTACTGGCAAACAACTTTCATTTTAGTGTTTCATCTACAAATTCAGTGCCTGCTGCCCTTGAAGAATTAATTGCCTATGTTACATTCTTAACCTGGTAATATTGCAATAGGGAATGACTGACATACTGACAACAGGTTCATCGTTACTAGGCATCTCATACAAAGGAGGACACAGTCAGGAGAGCGGAACCCCTAACCCCCCTTAAAATGCACCAAATAATCAGCAATTGAAAGGGCACTGCAATACCAGCACTCCATTACCACTGCTCTTTTGTCTTGCCCTTAACTCATTAAGCTGTCTACTTAACAGATGAGGTCATGGCTACGATTTGGCTCCCAGAAAACAACAAAGTGTAAAGACTTCTCATCTTCTTTTTGTAGATGATTTAAAATTGTATAGTTCATCAGATGAGGAACTGAAAGCACAACTGTAAGTGGTCAAAACATTTTAGATGATACAAGGATGTCATTTGTTTTTTATAAATGTGCAAAAGCAACCTTTAAAGCAGGAAAACTGCAACAACAAGAAAACATAATTTTGAGACAGGAATGTGCTATAAAAGAACTTGACCAAGAGTACGTATGTAAAACTTGGGGAATTGATGAAGAATCAACAATAAAACATGAACAAACATGAATATTTTAGAAGACTTTAATTAATACTGTAAACAGCATTTATATCTAGGAACAAAGTCCAAGCTATAAAGTAATTTGATCCTGTCCTAACTTACAGTTTTGAAGTGAATGACTGGCTGCAAAAGGTGGTGGATAGGTTGGTCAGGCAAACAAGAAAGATGCTTCATGCTCATCAGATATTCCCCATTCTGAAGGAGGTATGGGCCTCCTTGAAATTGATTACATGTATAGATCTGCTATGGCAGGACTGTAAACATATCTGCTGACCTCACAAGATCCAAACACAGTGAAAGTTCTGAATCATGAGGAGAATAAGTCTATGATGACTTCTCTGCTTAGTCTAGACTACAGTATTGTACATACAGAGAGACATAAAGTCACAAAATACCAGGATATGTATGCAGAAATGAGGGCAATGTGGAAGAAGGATACCCATACTGTTCCAACAGTAGTAGGAGCAAAGCATCTTATAAAAAAAGAATTCACAATCGTACTTGGATATGTTACCGATATATGTAACTCCATATGGATTGTCATTACTGAGCACATTATGGTTCTGTGAAGAGCACTTCTGGTTAACAGCAAAGACTAAAACAATACTAATTTCATGGGCTTTAATTATACTTTATATTAGGAATGGGGTCCATTCCCATCATGGTATTGGAAACCGAAAAGACTTGGAGAAATTAAAAGAAAATGTGGGAAGATAATCCACAGCCTTCTGCACCAAAAGCAGTTATACTACTAACACTGTTTTCAAATTCTACAGCACAAACAGTGACTGTCATTTACTAAACAAAATTAGTTGCACGGTTGTAAACAGACTTAGCATGAGCAACAGTAAATTTATTTTCCTTTGAAACACAGAATTCTATGAAAATGAACTGAAACTCCCTGTAAATGTACTGACACAACTCACAATTCCTTCAGCAGTCTGCTGGTTGGTGTAGAAGATCCAGGCTCTTGTCCCCACTGAAATTCACAATTCCTTCAGCAGTCTGGTAGTCGGTGTAGAGGATTCAGGCTCTTGTCTCCACAGAAGCTTACAATTCCTTTATCAGTCTAGAAGTTGGTGTAAGGGAGTCAGGCTCTTTCTTACAGATGAAGAGACTGTATTCATTACATTTTTCTTATTAACTTTTTGTTCACCATTATCACACACCGTACAACAATGGCAGAAGTCAGTTAGGCCTGCACATTTATCTGAGACTTTGTGACATATGTGACACCCTGGAATGGCAAGCACCACCCTGGTACTCCTATACACAACAAAAGTGATCTGAAACAGAATGAAGCAAAACTGCTCCTTGGCATATCGACACAGTGCTCTGTGCTGGGAACAGTCTTCACAAGTTTTCTAGTATATATGTGCTTAGCCACAGTGCCCCTGGGTTGTTCCTGGGCAATACAAATTGAAACCAGACCAGTCACTTGAATAAATTCCATGGCTCTCTAAATTGCAGCCACAATATTCTGTGATGTTAACAAGTAGTGCAGTCCACAAATCACTGCCATGTTCAAATTATGTAAGGTAATCCAGCATTAGTACTATGCCAAAGGTACTCACAGAGTAGATGTCATGCCCACTATTAGCTGCTGCAGCCTGCAGCAGAAAAAAACTCATATGGCTTCCTACATCTTGTTATGGCTGTCTGAAACCCCATGAAATTGCAAGAGAGTGAAAAGTTATGTTCCAGGCATAATGATAGAGCTGCATGGTCATGCTTCATCTTCCTCAGTTAATAGGACTGAAACATCCATTTCCATCTGCTTGCCACTGATAAAAACTTTTCAGGCTTCAGCTCCTCCCATTTACCCATAAGACCCGGTGCATCCCTGTTTTTCAGCAAATCTGAATTAAGCCACTCATAGCGAAACAAAACACAAACGCTCTTGCAAAAAAAACAATAACACTATAAAAGAGGGGCCTCCCTCTGCTAGCTCAGGGGATGTTGAGCATGATGAACTACAACCATGCAGATCTATCATTACAGTAATAACATGACATTTGAATCAGACATGGGCTGGTTCATACTCAACCATGAGGAGGACAGAATCCATAGCAGACTTACCTGAGTGGCCTCATGAAAGGATTTCCAAAATCATCATGGACCCAAAGGGAGACTGAGACCTAGAAACCATTTCCAGCTTTAGTAGCTTGTGAGAATTCCCAGGGAAGTCCAAGTTGTAGCTATGCCTGTGTCATCTACAGAAGCATTCTTAAAAAAAGTTTGTGAACTACCTGCATCCCTTGTGGAATGAGCCATTCACCCCAGTTCAAATGGCAAAATCTTATTATATTTATCAAAGCAAAATTTGATCCAGGCATCTACCATTACAAAGTGGACTTGAAAACCGTCTTGCACATTTTTATGAGCATAGGATACAAACAAATTGTAAATCTTTTCTTAACTCTTGTTCTGCTCAGATAAAAGCTCTATTCCCTGTGCATGTTGTGACTATAGGAGGTACTGCCAGCCATGCCAGGAGACATAGGGCAGTGGATTTGCAAAGTATGGCAGCACAGCTAGCTGAAATTTTGTAAATAATCATATGTAATTTGTATATCAAACTGATCTGTACAGATGCTTGTGCTGAAAATGTATTTGTGAGATTTGCTTGTCTTAAAATGTATCAGTTGTGTGCCCTGCTGGAAGGAAAAGAAATGTACATGCATTATTGTAACTGTTAAAATGTATACATTGTAACAGCATAAACTGGGAGAGAAGAGGTTGAAACACCTGACTTTGAAAAAATATTCTTGAAATTAAATTACGTTATGGGTTAAGCCATAAGGATGTTATCCCACAGTTTTGAATGGAGCTAGAGATGCAATGTCTGTGCTAGAGAACAGGTTGTAGCTCCTGTAGGAGGAGTGGAATGGTTTTACAACTTCCAGGAGCTGCACCACATCTGAACAATGCTCTAGCTGTGTGTATTGTAGCACATTGGTGCTAAACCTTGGTAGCTTCAAGTGATGAGGGATAGCATGGGAAACAGTGTCAGATGATAGATGTATGTGATGTCATTCTGTACAGAAATAATGTTTTAATATTAGAGGAGACTGAAGTCTCAGCAGCATTCTCTGTTCTGTCTTGGATCTGACAACAAGGACCACTCACCCATCTTGCCTTGCTCTATTCAGTAAGTAGGGACAGTAAATCTTTTAGTCAATCAGAAATAGATAGTGAGACTAGCTAAATACTGTTTTTCTATAACTGTGTGAAACTTTCCATCTGTGTTATTTTTAATTCTTCCTGTGACTAAAACTCTGGTGTTTACTGAAAATAGGCATTTATTATTTTCATGCTCTTTTATTATTTAGTATTAAATATATTTAAACTTTTCATTGTGTCTGGTCCTTTTTAGAAAATATTGAAGTTTTCAGAGTATTTGTACATATTTATGTATTTGCTGATAACTCTGACAACTCCTGAAAGCCTGGCTATTTGGTCAACATTACCATTTGTATTAATATTACTTTCATTCAGTATAATTGGATACACTTTTAACAGCCTATTGTAACTGACTGGTGGCAGTGAAACTACCTTATAGTCTGGAGAGAAGGTGGCATAGCTAGTAAATCTGTGCCAGCCTTTCTCAGGTGTGTGTGTGTGTGTGTGTGTGTGTGTGTGTATGTGTGCGCATGCAAATTAAATCTCAAACAGTGTGTGTGTGTGTGTGTGTGTGTGTGTTTCAGCTACTTGGAGCAGGGACACGAAGCATTGGTTTTACAGAGAAGGTGCTGGAGGACTTAGCTTCGACACTTGGCTATGGACCAAATCCTACAGCTGTACCAGTCAGGAGTCTTATTGGGGACCAGGAGGGAGACAAATTGGGACACCCAGGCCCAGGGCTGAGTGTGTGTCCTGTGTGCTCTTAAGGGAAATTGTGCTTGATGCAGAGAGGTCTGCGTCTGGAAATTCTGAGTGTATCCCTTTGTATTCCAAGTGAACATCCCTCTCCAGTGTCAGTGGTGAGGATTCAGGCTCCTTGACTACTGGCCCAGGATGGGGATGTCACAAATGTGGATCTACCTGACAACATCGACAGTGCATAACACCGACAACGACATTACCAACACGACATAATTGACAGTTCACAAACACGACACCTCATACACTCAACACATCATAACAACAACCAACAAACAAAACAAATCCCCTGTCCAAAAACCACACACACAACACAAGCACACCAAAATCCTTACAAAAAAACACTAAACCTTACATACACAACTATCTACAACCCTAACCGAAACCCTAACCCTAAGGTCCGTCACTATCGCACACTCACCTAACCTGTGCCCTAACCCTAACTCACTTAACCCACCCCTAACCCAAAAAATATCACTACTGCACCCTTACCTAACCCGCGCCCTAACCCTAACTCACTTAACCCACCCCTATCCCTACAGACCGTCAACATCTTACACTTACCTTACTTGCACCCTAACGTCCGTCACTACCGCATACTTACACATCCTTTCCCCATCTCGGTGTTCTCCGCTTCAGTGTTTTCATCCGTCGGTCTTCTGACTTGTCGATCTTCTGGCGTCGGTGATTTCATTGTCGGTCTTCTCATCTGTCGACGTTCTTAGGTAGACCCCACAAATGTCCATAAAGTGCACAAAATATTTTCATTTATTTGCACCATCCAGAAAGAAAACTGGAAAATTAATAGGTTGAACATAATCTATTTTATTTAGCTACTTTGGGCATAAAGGCATATAATGGTAATCGGGTCAACTCTGTTAGTATGGAAGACCAGGTATGGAGGATATATACACAAGGCCTGAAACTCAGAAATGCTTCCTGCAAATGCGATGGCTAACCAAGAGGGGGGGGGGGTTCCAAGAAAGAAATTTCAACTCTTCTCCAGAGGCTAGCTGAGGGGACAGAGTAAAATTCCCTAAAATAAAATATAGAGCCCACAGTGGTACAAGCTCTCTAAATGGTGGCCTGATAAGAAAGGTAACAATAAAAAAGGCCTTTCAAACTCTCATGGAATCCAGGGATGAATTCTGAAAACCTTAGTGGAGATTACTGGTAGCAGCTATTTGAATATTGATGGAAGCATAGCTCGGCCCATAGCCAAAGATTTGAGTAAGGTAATCTAGGACTGCAAGCAACATAGCCAAAGAGAATCAAACCTTTTTTCCAAGGCCATAAAAAAATGTTCATCTGTGTTTTCATGGTGTTGAGCTTCAGGTAAGAAATAAGTATCTGGATGACCTTGACCTAATAAGATACATCACAGACTTTCATCAGAATCACAGAAATCATGTGGTTAATTTGAGGGCATATAGGTCTGGGTGAGGCATGGTGGCTGAGTGGGTTAGCAGGATGCTGAAGGGCTTCAATCTAAGAGGCTTCTGAAGGAGATGAAACCCGACTAAGAGGAACCAGACTTGTCACAGCTAAAATGGGGCTACTAGAATTACTTTTGCCTTGTACGTCTTTGTTTGCCACATAAATTTGGGAAAGAGGGCAATGGTATAAAGGAGTCCTAGAGGCCAGCCCTGGATTACAGTTTCCCTAAGCCACTGTCCCAGAAGGAGAATCAGGAAAAACAGTCACTGCATGTGATTTTGGTTATGGAGCAAGCGCGTTACAGTAATGCTTAACCCACTGGTGGAAAAGAGATTTCACCACCATTTACCTGAAAGTACACTCATATAGCATGGGTAAACATCTACGGGGCCTGTTAATCAGGCAGTTTGGCTTCTCCAGGAATGTGATCAGTTGCCAGAAAATGATCCAAATATATGATCCATAAAGTCTCCCTTCTTGGCTGTTGATATGCCACACTACCATTATATTGTCATAATGAATGGCAGTCATTCCTCAAGGAAGAGAATTCTGAAATGCCTGCAGGATGAGAAGGTCCACCTTCATCTTCAGAAAGCTCATAGTCAGTCTGGCCTTATATTATGACCATGCACCTTGGACTGTCCACCACTAATAATAGCTCCTTAGCCTAAGGATGAGGTTTCTACAGTGACAGTTACCTGCAGTCTGGGAAGTTGAAATGAGCTGCCCAGGAAAAGGTTGGAGTCTAGACGCCACTATGCTAGGTATCTTGTAACATGCCTCAGATCTGCTCTGATATCAGGTCCACGCACTGGCTCCACTGGTCCTGAAAGCTCACTAGAGGACCATCATGTGACATCTCATGAAGGGAATGATAAGTACAGTGGCTGACATGAGCTCCAGTCCTCCGAGGTATGTGGCTGCTGACACAGAAGTAATATGGCAAATCCTGGACACTACCTGTAGAATAGGAGAAACCTTTCTGGTGGAAGACTGGCCTTTCAAAGAAGGGGGATCTTGTGAGCATCCTGTAAAGGTGATGGGTTGTGAAAGCTGCATGTGAGACTCCACAAGATTTAATCCTGTGTCACTATTAACTTCTCTGAGGTCATACTCACAAAGAGACAGTCTTCCAGGTATGTAAGACCTTGACACACTGCAGCCTCTGGTTCTCTGTCACCATAGCTACAACACTTTGTGAACTTCTTGGGGGCAGAGGACAGTGTGAAAGGAAGAGCTGAAAGTGATAATGACTGCTTCCTATCCAGAAGGTAGGAACCTCATCTCCTTCATGCTCTTGACATTCAGGTGTATGTCTTAAACATCCAAAAGGCATGTTGAAGTTCCACCTGACAATTAAGGAAGAATCATCCACACTGTAAACATCCAGAACATTTGTTTTGTCACTAAGTAGATGGGGCCTCTTAGGTACAGAATGGGCCTGAGGTCCTTGTTCTATCTGGAGACTGGATAGAAACTGGAATAGAAGTTGAACTCCTATTGGTCTGGTGGGGTCTACTGGATGGCTAATGTTTGGAAGATGTTTCTGACTTCTAGTAACATCAGCCTCTTGTAAAAGGTTGGGATATTAGGAAGGGGAAGGGAGTGTGGCACCATGTGGAGAAGAAGGGTAACATGTAGCCTCTGGATATTATATCCAGTATCCAACTAATAACCTACCATGCTGGCATGTGAAAGGAAAGACAGCCCCACCTGCCTCCAGAGTGGATTAATCATGCAAGCCCTCAGGGAGTCTGTTGCTTCTGCTATTGCCTCTGCCCCCCAACACCCCATGGGGACTGTGAAACTCTTGACTGGGTTGAGGATAACTATCATTTTGTGTGTGTTCATCATAGAAACCACCAACTCATCTGTTGTGATTCTTCCATACCTGTAAAAAACTCCACTGTTGATGGCCTTAACCAAACCATTTCTGATTCAGTGACTTTTCTGTCATGGAAAAGGACAATATAGAGCTGTAAACCTCACACCAAAACTTTGTGGGTTTCTGTTCTTTGCTATGCTTCTGTTTGGTCATAATGTGAGGTCTAAAAAGAATGGAACCACTAAATGGATGCTGCATTTTGAGCAAAGATTATGTTGACATTGCCCAAAGTAGAAAGAGTAGGTGCCTAAATCATCAGCATTGTATGCAGTTGTTTATTAGACACCTGTTCTAGTGTGTTAGACATTTCAACATCAATACCATACTGGAATCTCAGTATATGTGTCTGGTAGCTAAGCTCCTGAGTGTAAAGTTAAAGGATCCATAGACCTGCTTCAAAAAGGAACCATCTTCCTTTATGTCTTTCATGTACAATGGACCACTGGGCTCTGTGGGGTCTGAGCCTGCTTTATGGCTGCTGCTTCAAAGATAGGGACCACTTCATGATTCTGTAGCCCTGTTAGGTTCTTTCTATGCTTCTGTGGAGATGATCACCACCATGTTATCGACGGTGAGAACCCCTGGCAAGGTGAAGGAAGAGATCTGAAAGTCACCTGAAAAACTTTATCCAAAACAGAGGAAGGGGAATAATTCAGTCATCCCCCCCCCCCCTTTTTCTTGAAGCATCTGTAACATTTCCAGAATTTGGGGTCATTAAGAGCACTAAGGAATCAGCCTTGTCTCTGATATCAGTCTGGCTCTGGATGCTCCAAAGGACTTCATCTTGCATGTCCCCTCAGCAGGTAACTGTCTGGAGAGGACGATGTTGAGCTAGACTTGAGATAATATTTCTTAAGATGCTTCTGCTGGAGACCTTCAGAATTTCTGCAAGAAGATGTCAAGTGCAAGATCAAGATAGAGACCGGACCAGATGCACATGCTGACACTGAGGTCTCAAGCACCAAGAACTTGGCACTGACTTCCACTAATCCTGAGTCAGATGGCACATCAGCACCAATCCCCAGAAGTGAGTGACTTTCTGGTGTTGACATCAACACCACTGCTCTTATGCTAAAGGCTATTAAGCAGAGTATTTCTGCCTCAAGATACACACCAAAGAGGGTTGAACTAATACTGGGGCTGAATCCTCAACCCTAAAGTCATGGGGCACAAAGACAGTTGGCAACAAAGGAATCAATAATGAGACTGCAGATGTTGATGATGGTAACAGCATGGAAGGAATGAACCTTGTCAGCATCAGGGCCTGAATGGAGCTAGATAGCATAAGCGTTTCTGGTGCCAGAATGGAGCTTGATGATTAGGCTAGTAGTAAGGAGGGAAGGGTAACACTGTCCTTGTCTGGCCATGAATGAGAGTGTATGGGATGAACCTAAGTCCATCTGTGCCTGCAGCATTGCCCTGAAAGCTTCATGTAGTCAGTGTCAAGAAAAACAGACATATAGGAGGACCACAATGGAAAGATATGACAGAAGGGGACCCAGAAAGTGAAGCTCTAGTATGAGGGAAATGCTTCATTTTAATGCTTGTATAGACATGGACAAACTGCTGAAAGTGTCATTGGGAGAAATGTCTAATTTTGATGTCATTGAAGTGCTTGTGTCTAGATGGATATACTATTAAAGCAGTCACTGGAGGAAATGTTTTATTTTGGTGCTTGTGCATACATGGATATACTACTGAAGGGATTGCTGGGGGAAACATTTAATTCTGGTGTCAGTGAAGTGCTTGTGCAGACATGGACACACTACTGAAGGGATTGTTGTGGGAAATGTTTAATTTAGTGTTAGTGAAACCAGAATCCCTTTACCAGAAAGGCTCATCCAGACTCTGCTACACTTTGCTGTGAAGGAAAGGTTAGTTTGCTGTTATTTTTTGTATTTCTGTATTGCCTTTCTATATTTTGAATACTGTAGTTTGTTTTCTTTATCTTGTGTTTTGCTTGCATTCTGTTTTACAGCATATTAAAACTTCAAAAGAGACCACAGCTCTCTCTGTTCTGAGTCAGGCAGAATTTTTCCCTCCCCCCACCCATTTAAGTTGTCTTGTTAAATACCACTGTCTTTCTAGTTGCCCGCCTCTTATGTTAATCTGACCATATATCTCATTTCTCTCTACTTTCACTGGCTTATGTGAGTAATCACAAAACCATCACTTTTGAAATCCCACCCCTTCAATTATTTAAATTTATTGGCCATCCTACAGTATTTCATAGTACCAAAATACAAAAGTAACCACCCCTTTCAGTCCATCTTGCTGTTTTAAAAATAGTAACTCTCCACTAAACCTTAACTTTTAAACAGGTAAAACTCAAGTTACCTACTTTCATATCTAACTTCTCTAGTGCACACTGCAGAGTGCATTCTTTTCAATCTTACCTTTAAGCATCCCTGTTACTAGCACTTTCTCTAATACCTAAAAAGATAATCTCTACTTGACTCCAAGTAGACTTTTCTCTATCTGTTAAACCTAGCACTTGCTCCTACAGTACTTATTACCTTGATACGGCACTCTTATAGATAGCACCCCAAAAGGCAAACCCCCATTTCTCGGTCACCCACATCCCCGGAATCTCTTTTAAAGTTTTTGTCTAGTCCTTCTAGCATGTCGAGGGATCAGTTGCTAGTGTCCTCTCCTGCTCAGCTGGTGAACCTGGGAATATTGAGGCAATGTTACAATTGCCTCATGTACACAGACAACCCTCTCCTCCTCCCACAAAGCACAAATACATGCGAGAGATGCAACTATACGGCCAAACTGGAGGCTGAGCTCTCTCAACATAGGACTGGCAAGACCAGTCAGGAGGAGAAGGTTACCACACACACTATAGACCCAGTCTCACATAGTACCATCACAACCTCAAATCATACACATAAACACACAAAGACATACTCGGCTCTGATCAAAAATCTACCAAAACAGCAGAGGCCACCAAAGCAGACACCCAAACAACCACCACCTCAGAACACAACACCTGCAACACATAGACCTCACAGTCAGAGTGTTAAACAGTCACAGCCCTTAAGGCCAAACACAATGCCAGACACACTAGTCATTGGTGACTCCATAGTCAGACACACTGACGTCCCGCTCACCAGACTGAGTAAGGAGAAGGTCACAGTAAGCTGCCTGTTGGGCGCTAGAATCCGCCACATAACGCAAGCACTCAGGTCTCTCAACAGCAGGTACAAATACGACTCAGTCATTGTCCACGCTGGTGTAAACGACCTGAGACGTACCTCCTTGGACTACATGAAAAGAGACATTGAGGAGCTCTCTGATTATGTAGCCCAGGCAGGTATGACCCTGACCTTGAGCAGTATCCTACCTTCACCAAGAATGATACCACAATACAGAGATAAGATGATCAGCTTTAACAATTGGCTTAAACTCTGGTGTCATTCAAAGGGGATCCAATGTCTGTCTGCCTGGGATGACATGCTGGACAAGCCACGCTGCTCAAGGGACGGCTTGCACCTGTCACCCTGGGATTCGGATATTGGCAAAGGCTCTTGCCACCCCATAGTGCCTTTTTAGGCAAGGCTCAAATTCTAAACCTACCACCCTAGAACACAAAAAGGAAAAAACTAAGGGTAATGCTGCTCAATGCCAGAAGTCTAAATCTCAAAATGCACGCACTCGAGGTCCTTCTCAGTATGGAGAACATCGATGTCTGTGCAGTGACAGAAACCTGGTTCAAGGCTCCTGAGAGCACCCCAGCACTATCAGGTTTTACCTCTTATCATGCGTCCCGCCCCCAAAATCCGGACAATACCAAGAAAGGAGGGGGGGGTATCCATATTCATCAAAGACACCCACACCTCAAGACTGGTGGCAACGCACGATGCATCGGAGACCATCCAGGTGCAATTAACCATAGGCAAGACTGCTCTGCAAATTGTAGCATGTTACAGGCCACCCTCACAAACTCAGGAACCTCACATGGCCTTCCTGAAAACACTAGAGGGATAAATGTATCACCAAACACCATCATACTAGGTGACTTCAATTATCCTAATATAGACTGGGAACACTACTCAAGCCCAAACACCCTAGCCCAAAAGTTCCTGGAATTCATAAACTCAAATGCCATGGAACAACTAGTCACCATCCCCACAAGAGGAGAAAACATACTTGATCTCATCATCACGAACATGGGAGCACAATGTTCAACACCGGAAGTATACCCCTCACTGGTGAGATCAGATCACAAACTAATCTCGCTGGAGGTCCTCATCCCACCCCACCTGAAATAAAAAAGACCACAGTAAAGAACTTCTCGAAAGCCGACTTCACACTTCTAAAGACTAGTGTGGTCTCCTTTAAGGCCCCCGAGCCGGCGGAAAAAAGTACTCAAGCCGCTGAATCACTTACAAATGCCTTCTACCAGCACCTGCAGGACTGCATGGATAAGGCAATCCCAAGCAAAACAAAGACTCTTTGTACCAAAGGCAAGCGTCCAGTCTGGTGGACCCCAGCCATAAACAAACTCTACAACAAAAGGAGGAAGCTACTACAAGATAGAGCAAAATCCTTAAAAGGTAAGAAACCCTTGATCACTATAAGTAAAAAACTAAGAGCTCTCATAAAATCATCCAAAGCAAATTTTGAGAGAAAAATAGCTAAAGACTCAAAAGACAATCATAAGGCCTTCTTTAGCTATGTTAGAAACCTGGGAGGAAACTCCCAGATATGCTCAGAACTAGTTCAAAATGATGTGAAGATTACTGATCCTACAGACATTGCCAACATACTGGCTGACAGGTTCAGTGCAAACTTCTCCCACCTCGGACTCCCAAAAGGAAAGATATCTATACCAAGCGATTGCAGCCCCCAAACATCTCCAACGCCCAAGTGAGCACTGCCCTCTCCAAAGCAAAAGAGACAGCATCCATGGGACCTGATGGTGTCCCCGGCTGTGTGCTCCACGAACTCAACGAGGAATTAAACCCACAGCTAGGACAGCTGTTTAATCATAGTCTTACCTCTGGATACATACCCAGGAGTGGCGCACTGCAACTGTGGTCCCACTTCACAAAGGCGGTGCCTCCACCGACCCTGGAAATTACCGCCCATTAGCTTGACAAGCCTTATCTGCAAAGCCATGGAGAGGATCATAATGGACCTCATAAATAAAGACATAGGGAATTTGCAGACTTTGGATCCATCCCAGTTTGGCTTTGTCAAAGGCAGATCATGCCTTCTAAACTTGGTTGACTTTTGAAACAGTCACCAAAGCCATTGATGAGGGAAAGGCAGTCCATACAGCCTACCTCGATCTGGCGAAGGCCTTCGATACAATACCCCACTCGGGTATCATTGAAAAACTCATCAGCTTAAATGTTAACCCATACATCACAAGATGGGTTGCAAACTGGCTGAGTGACAGAACCCACAGGGTCAGAGTTGCTGGCGCCATGTCAGACTCAAAGCCTGTCACAAGTGGTGTACCACAGGGCTCAGTCCTGGGCCCACTCTTGTTTGGCATCTACTTTTCCAAGTACAAGCAAACACAGGAGGGTTATGGCTGACAAAGTTTGCAGATGACTGCAAACTGGGCCATAGTAGAAAACACATCTGACACAGATATCCTTCAGAAGGGTCTCACAGAAACGGATAACTGGTGCCAGAGCCATGGCCTAAAGTTAAATGCCAAAAAATGCATAGTCATACCCTTCGGGAAAAACAAGGTTACCCCTAGCTACCAAATAGGTGGCAATCCACTGAGCACTGAAGAAGTTATCAGGGACCTGGGGACCCAGGTTGATAGTAGTCTGTCATTCGACACCCATGTAGCTAAAGTAGTTAGGAAGACCTTCTACATTGCCCACCTTATCATGAAGGGATTCTCATCTAGATCAAGGGAGGTCATAGTCTCCCTATACTCATCACTCATCAGACCAATGATTGAGTACAATGCCCCATTCGGAATGTATCTGACCCGACACTTGCAGCAGCTGGAGAGGCCACAAAAGTTCCTCACCAAAAGGATAAAGGGTCTCAAACATCTGTCCTATGCTGCCCGACTGAAAGAACTCCAGCTCTATTCAGTCGCCACCGCTTGCTCAGAGGTGACCTTTGCCTAACATACAAGGCCATGTCAAACCCAGATTTGATGAATATGCTTCACCTCAAAAATCTAGATCCGTCAGAGCCACAAGGGCGGGAGACTTAAACCTCGACACGGCTATTAATAGGACGTGCTGGAGGGATAGATTCATCACCCAAAGACTCCCTATGCTGTGGAATAAAATCCCGGTATATGTGAGGCAGAGCACCTCACTGGCCTTGTTCAAGAGAAATCTTGACCAATGGATGGGAGATCGCACATATACCCCAGGGATTACCTCAGTGTCACTGCTCAACAGAGGCACAGCAAAATAATGGGTATAGTTCCCCATACTAAAGGGGTGGCGTAAGCCACAAAACTATGGGCTAGGCTTGTAAATGCCCTTGGGCAGATAGCCTAGTATGAACCTATGAACCTATGAACCTATGAAGTGCTCGTGCATACACCAACAAACTACTGAAGGGCTCAATGGGGAAATGGTGTCATTTACTGCTTCTGCATATATGGTTAAACTACTGAAGGGATCCATGTGGAAATAATTGATGGTTTGATCTGTGTATTGGGGGGGGGTGTTAGAATAAATCACATTGTCCAGTTGTTATTTTTATTTAATTACATCTGATATCTGAGGTATAGTCAGTTTTTGAATGTTGGATGCAGGGGTTGACTGTGGATAAAAATGACAGACATTTTTGTCATTTGTTTAAAATAAGCATTTATTATTCTGGTTTTGCAGAAGTAGTGTGTATAATTTTTTTATACTTTCTGCAACAGTCAGACATCAGCATTGCATAGCTGTCTGTGGTGGTCTGGGCAGGATGTGTGGATGGTAACTGATCATTGTCAGAGTGTTGCACTGAGAACTGTTGTTCTATAGCTGATCATTGTCAGAGTGTTGCACTGAGAACTGTTGTCCTATGATCATTGTCAGTGTTGCACAGAGAACTGTTGTCCTATAACTGATCATTGTCAGAGTGTTGCACTGAGAACTGTTGTCCTATGATCATTGTCAGAGTGTTGCACTGAGAACTTTTGTCTTATGATCATTGTCAGTGTTGCATTGAGAACTGTTGTCCTATAAGATCATTGTCAGAGTGTTGCACTGAGAACTGTTGTCCTATGATCATTGTCAGGGTGTTGCACTGAGAACCGTTGTCCTATGATCATTGTCAGTGTTGCACAGAGAACTGTTGTCCTATAACTGATCATTGTCAGAGTGTTGCACTGAGAACTGTTGTCCTATGATCATTGTCAGAGTGTTCACTGAGAACTTTTGTCCTATGATCATTGTCAGTGTTGCATTGAGAACTGTTGTCCTGTGATCATTGTCAGGGTGTTGCACTGAGAACTGTTGTCCTATGATCATTGTCAGTGTTGCACTGAGCATTGTTGTCATATGGTCATTGTCAGAGTGTTGCACTGAGCAGTGGTGCCTTATAAAAGCACTCAGTTCCCCTATTGGGTTTTTGGTTGTTCATTCCTTCTATGTGAAGTCCTTTTTCTTTTTATGGATTCCCTTCCAGTGCTTTGATTTCTTCTCTCACACACTGAGCAATATATTAGATGCCTCAGAACATTTATTATTTTACTTTTCATCCCAATCTAAAACCAGAGTGGTACACAGAAGATAACTGCCTTTTCAGAGGGGAATGAAGGCAGGCACGATTCCCAGAAAGACTGAATATATTTACTTACTCATGATGTTTTTTTCAGGCCATCATCAAGTCATAAGTTAGTAAAAAAAAATGTAAGAAACACCTCAGTGCATCCACAACTCTTTGACTTCTGGTGTCCTAGCTGACGCTAATTGTAATACAGTTACTTCCTCCAGACTTGAAATTACAGTAGAGTCTTGGCAAGTTGCTGAGTGTTGGGGGAGGGTTAAAAAGTAAGACAATGTATGAAAAATTAAGAAAGAAGTAATCTGCCTGAATGGTGTGCCTCAAGGATGAGGGATAAATAGATGAGGGCAGTGGGGGCGTGCAAGGAAGACTATTGGGTAACTCGCAGACCCATGGAGTGTTGATTGCTGCTAGACATTTAAGGTGTATACAGTCAGTAAATTGACTAATGAGTGTATTTGTACTAAAGCAGTTTGTTCTGTGGATGAAAGTGAATGACCACATCTGTTTGATCATAGGTAATGTTATTGACCTACTGTAATACAGCCCTCCCCCTAATGTATTTGGGCTCCATATATTCATCTGCTTCCTGCAGCCTCCCCCTTGCTTTGAAGTCACCAACTTCTGTACAGAGAGCACAACACTGCTGCCAAAAGGGGTGCCCAAATACTATCTGTGTCACATCTGTGCATGTATTACTAGCACATAAGCTTTATAAACCACTTAATGAAATTATTCAAAGAATAGATATTTTCATGAAAGACCTGAGAACACTTGTTGGAATAAACATTAACTTTGAATATAATGTGTCGTACCTTTCTAGTGGAGCATATGTCACTCTGTGGCAGATAATCAGATGTGTATCATGTAGCAAATCTGGAGTACTAGTGATTTTATTTCTTGCCTTACTGAGACCTTTTATTGAGTATAATGATGTATTCTGTCTTTATAATAAAATACTGAAAACACACTTCTATACCACAAGGCTATAAAGATGTCTGATGTTACAGCCTACCCTATACTCCATAGCATAAAGCCTCCTCAGAGGATGATTTGAGATATATATATATATATATATATATATATATATATATATATATATATATATATATATATATATATATAATGGAAAGGAAGTATTGGTGGGCACTAACCAAATAATAGCATCTTATTTTATTTAATGCATAAATGCAGAACATTATGAACACCTTATAGAGGGTTGAAGCTTTTGCCAAGGCCTGATAAATTCCTCCCTGTTGTTTTCTTTCAGCAAGCAGAACATGACAATGAGATAAAGAAAAAACAGGAAGAAGCGGCCAAAGAGGGGCAGGAGTCCGAATCCGAACCCAAAGAGGAGTCATCACAAGAGAAAGTAAGACACATTCTACAAGCTCCTGAAAAAGTACTTTATCTACCGTTTTCATTGCGTGTGTGCGTGTATGTGTATGTGTGCATGCATGTGTGCGTGTGCATGTGCGTGTGTGTGCGCGCATGTGTGTGTGTGTGTGTGTGTGTGTGTGTGTGTGTGTGTGTGTGTGTGTGTGTATATGTATGTGTATGTGTATGTGCGTGTGTGTGTGTGTGTGTGTGTGCGTGTATGTGCGTGTGTGTGCGCGCATGTGTGTGTGTGTGTGTGTGTGTGTGTATGTGTGTGTGCATGTATATGTGTGTGTGTGTGTGTGTGTGTGTGTGTGTGTGTGTGTGTGTGTGTGTGCGTGCGTGTGTGTGTGTGTATGTGTATGTGCGTGTGTGTGTGTGTGTGTGTGTGTGTGTGTGTCTATCTGTATCTGTGTGTTGCCCCAGAATTTAATGATTCTAATTCATTGCTTAGCACTCTTCATTCCTCTTATTTTGACCTTCACGTAGACTATAAGGCTGCAGCTAGAACTGTCAACCACTACAATTTTTAATTTCAACATTTTAATTGCACAAAAACACAGCTATAGCTATCACCATTATTATGTATGTTTTGTAATACTAGATTTTTACTGTGTTTTGAAATCAATAGAACCTTGTGTTAACATACTTGTTTGCATACCTGTTGAGCCTTGTAACACAGTGCGATAATATCCCTGGAAATATAAGGCTTCAGATGTGCCATTAAATAATAATCTCAGTTTTTTTCTCATTTTTCTCATTTCACTGACAGAACCCACACAGTAAAAGTAGCCGACTCCAAGTCCGACTTCAGACAAGTGATGAGTGGAGTACCACAGGGTTTGGTCCTGGGTCCTCTCCTGTTCGGCATCTACTTCTCTGAAGTGCAGGCCAACACAGAAGGTCTTTGGCTAGCAACGTTTGCAGATGACTGCAAACTGGGAGCCATAATAGAATTACCTAATGATGTAGACATTCTACAAAAGGGCCTCACAGAGACAGATGCTTGGTGTCAAAGTCATGACCTCAAGCTCAATGCCAAGAAGTGCATTGTCATCCCCTTTGTGAAAAATTCAGTATCCATGATCTACCACATAGGCGGTAGCTCACTAAATACCGAAAGTGTGATGAGAGATCTCGGGACACCGGTGGACAGTAGTCTCTCCTTTGATAATCACATCACCACAGTAGTCAGGAAATCCTTCTGCATGGCACACCTCATCACAAAAGGGTTCTCCTCTAGAAAAAAGAAGATCATTGTTCCTCTCTACTCATCCCTCATCACAACCGTTATAGAGTACAATGCCCTATTTGGCATGTATCTCACAAGACACCTACAATAATTGGAAAGGCACAGAAATACCTCACTAAGAGGATTACCAGCCTCAAACAGATGTCATACACAGACCGTTTAAAAAAACTACAGCTCTCCTCCATCATATATCACCTACTCAGAGGCGATCTCTGCCTAACATACAAAGCTATGTCAAACCCGGAGCTGTTGGACATGCTCCACTTAAAGAAATCTCAATCTCTCCAAACCACACGCCCCAGGGAATTAAACCTTGTCACCACAATAAATAGAACATGCTGGAGGGATAGATTCCTGTCCCAAAGACTTCTCATACTCTGGAAAAAACTACCCATTCATGTCAAGCAAAGCTCCTCATTGGCCCTCTTTAAGAAAAATCTTGATGACTGGATGGGAAATAGAAAATTCACCCCTGGGATCACTTCTACGGCACTGCTCAACAGGGGCACAGGAAAATAATTTTCTTGGGTGGCAAAAGCCAGGGAACCTTTTTGGCTAGGCTTATATAGGCCCCAGCACAAGTACATACAGAGACATATTACCCTTCAACTATATGCAGGGGGGCCCCACCTGCACCCCCCACACCCCCTGCTACTTAAATATATCAACTCCAAGTTTGCACTTCACTACACTAAGTGCAATCTTGGAGTTGATATATTTATGTAGCAGGGGATGTGGGGGGGCTGCAGCCCCCCACGTGGGGGTGCAGGTGGGCTTGCCCCCCTGCTTATACTTGTAAAACAGTGATATAGCTTGTGTTTTATTTCTTTCTGTATGTACTTGTACTGGAATATAGTAAGTGTTGGTATCCTGTGTGTTTTCAGGATTTTGAGTTTTCAGTATTTTGAGTTTTCAAGATTTTGAACTTTCAGGATTTTGGTCTCAGGATTTTGGTGTCCTAGATAAACTAACTCCAAGGTCATACAATATTAGGGAAAGAGCATATTCCCGACACCTGAGAATTGTGTGATCTCGCACACCTGTGTGCCATGGATTGTTTGGTTATACACATACAGAGACAGAGAGAGAGAGAGAAAGAAAGATGTAGGGCTAGATTCCAAAAGAGTTCTCTCAATGTAAGCCTGCCCTGATTCCAAAAGACTTGCTCTCACTGTAACGGGCACAGTTTGGTGTAAGGCCTATCTATAAAGAGGTTCGCACCAGGAACAAGATTCCAAAAGACTGCTTTCAGCCTCCTCTCAGTGTAAGTAGTAACTTACACTGAGAGTACATCTTTTGGAATCGGACCCATAGATAAGACAGATATTTTTTTTTTACTTTCATAAAGATATTTGCATTTGTTTTGCAAAGTTATCTTTATTATGCTTCAGGGCAAATATATTGAAAATAGTCAAAGTTATTAGTATCTGTTTAATACAGCAGATGTTATAATTTTGTAGTTTTTAATGCTCTGTGAAGTATATAACACAGTCAAATCTTCAGACTACATGAGAAAATGTAATGACTGTTATTTTAAAGACTCAGGTCAAACTTACATGTAGGGTGTTATTCACTTAATGTGTGTAAAATGACATTCAATGCATGCAGTATGTCATTACTACTTTCATGCATGAGGTAGGGAGACAGTATGTTGAAAAACGGGGGGGGGGGATTGTAAAAAAAACAGTAATTATAGGCTTATATTCATGTCAGATAATTACCCTCATCATTTTGCCAGTGTTGTGTATTTTCCGACAGACTTTAAGGCATACCCACTGCTTTACAATGTGTTATAAGTACATTTGTAATCTCTGATATGCAAGCCTTTTTGTTGGTCTCCACAGACATATTTGATAGAGGTGATAATGAAGACAGCCGTGCTCAGCATCCTCAACATTGATCAATATTTTGTTTCCTTGCATTGCAGGCTGCTGCTGCAAAAGCCAAGCGTCCACAAGTTGACTTCATTGCAGAGCTAAAGAAAAGGCAACAGGTGAAAGAGCCTTTGATGTACGAAAGAAAAGATGGAGCAATTGAGGATATCATTACAGGTAAGTGTAGACATGAACTTAGCAGGTTCACAGGTGTTGGGTGAGCTTTTGGAATTGTACTGTTATGTTCTCCAATATAAACATGACTATCATGAAATACAGCATAGTGCTGCAGAAAAGTAACAGAGATGGTTGATGTCAAATTTGTAAACTGAATGACAATATAGCAAAAATAAGGCCTCATTACTTGAATGATAATAATACTGGGATACAAATGCATTTATTCTTCCTTTGCTGCACCTTTTAAGGGAGCGGCCAAGGATGCATTTTGTGCTCAATTGAATTCATTTTGTCTGAGGCCAGAATATGCCTACAGCTCTCTAAATGAGTACTTTCAACATAAAACTGACTAGAACTTGCTTAGAGATAAGACTTCTTACTTTAAAACAAAGAAAAAAACAATTTTTAGTTGTAAGTTGAAAAAATACTTACATTTATTATGTGCATAGGGGATAACATTTTGAAAGCTGCATACATTTTTTAAACGCAAGATGCCAGTATGTGGGGGGGGTGTATAACAACAGAAGAATATGAGGATGTTAGTACAAAACAGAATTTCTTGGCTATCTGCATGATCTTACATCTCTGTCTACCCTAACACTGTCCATGGACAAGAAGAGTTCCTGAGATGAACATAGACCATTTCAGTAGATTAAAATGATAAAACTGGATTTTTTATAAGTTTATTTTTTCTTTCAGTCTGATTTAAAACATTGACCAAGTAAACTATAGCTGTGTAAAGGCCAGACAAATATCCAAATTAAGAAAAAAATTTGAATTTCTACGAATTGGAAAATATGAAATAAACTAAAAAAACAGGCCTTGTTGACTGAGACAATCCCAGCAGAGATGTTTGTCATATGAAAGGCTTTCTCATTCAAATTAACAGGAAATTAAGTTTTCTTTTCCTGGAATGTTGGGGCTGTTATTTTCCAGTAAAAGAAAGTCCACAAAACTCAGCTTCATTTAAGTAGAGGGGGCAGTTTTAAAGAAGAACTTAATAGATTAGAGTGTAGAATGATTATAAATTAGAGGCACTTTACTTGGATGCCAATTTAACCTTACAGGAATGTATTCATGTTGAACTTTAAAATTATGCTTTTATAAAGAAATGTGTCATCTAATAAACATATAAGAAAGATTTTCAAAGTATTTATTTAATATTTTGTATAAATGATACTTTGTTTAAGCAAAATTGTTAGTAAAAGTGTTGGCAATAAAATTATTGTATGTTTAATGGGTTAATTATTTAATGGGAGCACTGGGTGTATAAATGGGATCAGGTTGCAATGTGTAACTTATTACTAGAAGGCGAAAGGCCGAGGTACCAGAATAAACCTGTTAAAGTTTTATGATCTGTGTGATGAAGCTGAGTTTTATGGTGTTACTTTTATTGCTTCTTTGCAAATGTTTATACTATGCTGTTATTTTCCAATACTGTTTATGACTGCTTAAACTACTTGCCTCTCACTACTGCAGTATCTTTTTTTCTTTGGTTTCTCTTTTTCCTCTCTCTGCTTAGCTTTGAAGACTATCCCTTTCACAGCTCGAACAGGGAAACGTTCTTCACGACTCCTGTATGACTCATCCTTCAGTGAGGATAGCCCGCCTTAATTTTCTGCACTTTGTTTAGGTAACCACCTGCGTGAACCTGCTAACTGTACCTTTTTTTCTGATTATCATAAAATATTCTCCATTCTAATAACATTTACATTCATTTTTCTTGGGGGGGGGCTGTGCAGTCTAGGTCTAGGAGGGCCTTTGCAATCAGGAATCTTCTTTCATAATCCTTGTGATTTAACTACAGCAAAATACTCATAGATCAAGAAATAAAAAAAAAAAAAAAAAAAAACAGTTGCAGAGCATGCATGTCCTTAATCTGTGTGGGCTTTGTATAGATGGTCTAGTTACCTCCCACATCCCAAAGATATGCGGTAGGTGAACTGGTGATTCTCCTAATTCCCAAAAGGTGTGCATGTGGTGTGTAAGTGAGTTTGTGTGAGCACATTTTGTGAAAAGTTGGTGCCAAACACAAGATTAATCTCACTGCCTTTTACCTATTGAGTACCAGGACAAGTTTTAGCTCTCACAACACTGAGTTAGATAGTAAGTCTATTAGGTAAGGAATGAATGAATGACTGAAGTCAAACATAGTGCAATAGCTAATATATTTAAAACTATATACCCTAATAACAATGCTGTCAGATCTAGGCAAACACCAGTAGAATGGTCATGACTCAGTACAAGCAGAGAATATAAAATTAATGCAGCAGTCTTGATTATATGAAATGAAAGGAATAACAGAGTCTGGCAACATAATAAAAATTAAAAAAGCAGGTGGTTGCTAGAAATGGTAATGAATAAAATTTGGAAGGTTTTTAATTAAGAGTTCACTGAAGAAAAACGAGGCATTTGTGACCAAAAGTACTAGTAGTTTTCTAAGAAAGTATTTGGATTCATAACTCAGGCAGATGCATAGATCATCATTTTTAAGTCAGATGGAAGTTTTCTCCCTCTCATGGCCATCTCAGTTATCCAAAGATGACAGTTGTCACCTTTTAGGGTTAAGATGGAACATGAGTGAATTATAGATCAAGAGTTCCACACAACCTCTCAGCATGCTGCTTGCTAATGTACTAAGAGTGTGAGGCAAGGATCACAGCCCAGAAATTTAAGAACACTTGTTTAACTAACCATGGAAAAATATACGCACAAAACATGGGCAAACAAGCATGTTTTATTTGAAAGAGCCCTCTTTAGTTGGTGGAACACTTCAGCGTATCAGTCTTGTATGTCATCATGGATTTTCTTTCAAACTCAAGTATGATCTGAGCATTTGTCTCCTTGGACCTGCATATACCATCCCTGCACATCTGAGGCTGAAGGGCATGCATGTCCCCAGGATCTTTACTTCTTTTTATTCACTCACACAATTCAAGCCTTCGTTTAATGTGCATGACTAGAAAATTCCTTTTACCTGATGCTTAAAAAGCAAGTGTATCCTGTTGAAAAATCATATATTGTGACCACTTACAGGACGTGACTTGAGTCTGTATCCACAGTGTAATGTTTACCTTTCTCACAAATGCCATTGCTTCAGATTTGTAATGTAGCAGTGGTGAAGACAGAAGCTCAAGGCATGCATTAATATTATTTACTTAACTTTTCTTAACAGGGTGGGTGGACAAGTCCATAGACTCTCTTCAGCAATGACCCAGGCTTGAAATAGTACAACAAAAGAGCTGTATCTGTTTTACAGTGTGTGAATTATTTACACCCAATAGTACTTTATAATGGGTGAATTAGTTTCATTCGGTACATACAATTATGAAGACGTAATGCGACAGAATGTTTACATTGAAAGAGAATTAAGGAAAGTAGAGATTTAGTTAATTTACATAAGATGAAACGAGGCAACAGATGAAGAGAAAAAAATGAGATGGTTAGATAAAGGAGGTAAAGCCCATGCCTTAATGTTTTTCAGAGATAGTTAAGGGGTGTTTTTTATTTTTTCAAAATGGGGAAATACTTGCAGATTTTTAATGCTGGGGACAATCCTTTCAACTTGTAAATGAAAAAAAAGTCTGGACAAAGCCAAAACTAACTGGAGGTCTAAGGGCCAAGATTAGGGACAGATTTCAAATATTGCTCTTATAATTTAATAAAGTTGCCAGAAAAACAAGTTTTGTATTATCATGCATTTTCTGAAGGATATGGAATCTGCAGCTCAAATGTCTGTCATTATTTAATGACATCAGTTCTCAGTGATTTGATTTGCCAGAAAACACAAAATTTATGAGGAACAGACCAAACAACATGAGGCAAAAATCTGGGCAGTTGAGAGGTATATTGAGGGGCATTCAAGACAACAAGGATTAGTAAGAGCTTATTCAGGAAAACCTACTTCTGGTGAGGCTATAACAAGGGGGGGGGGATGTGGTACAAGTGAACCTGGATCATAACAAAAAAAGTTGTACTAGTGGAGGCAGGCAGAAGTCTAGAAGAAGTTTAAATACAGTGCTAGTAAAAGGAATCTTGGTAAGGTTATGTCAGATAACTTTTTCACTTTGTGCACATAACAGTAAATCACAGCATTTGGGTTTAACCACTTCATGTGCTCCCATTAGACCGTTATGCTTTCAACAGCTGTGCCCTTTTCTTTATACTGGTCTGTACTGGTCTCACATCAATGTTCCATGAAACCTTATTTGATACTAAAAAACACTGACAGCTGGCATTGCTAGAGTTCTTCATGTGCTCTCCAAGTCCCTTCTAGCATCCGCAGGAACGTTTGTTATTCTAAACATTGTCCTTTATATAAGCACTTATTTTATTTTATTTATTTTATTTTACATTTGTTAACTGGGGGTGTCTGACTGAGACGAAAAGGCCCTTTTTCAGCAGAGGCCTGGGGAGAAAAGCTCCACAAAGAAAAATTACAGATACATTTAGTTACTTAGACATGATCAGTATACACACAAATTACAAAAGACATGTTTTTACAGTGGTATGCGGCACATCAACAGTTACAGTGGAGAGAACAAACAAAAAAATATTAATTTAAAAATATAAGTAATTAATAGATTTGTGGTGTACAGCTGAAATTTGGAACATAGGTAGAATACATACATAGTACACAGGTACAGTACAGACATTGTAGATTAGCCAGTGTTTGTGAGTAAGACTGAAAACTATTATCAAGTACTCTAGATTTAGTATGTATACCTTATCCACTTTCACTAGCCTGGGGAGCAATCAGTTATTTATTATTAAAATATTCCACAACAATACAGTTGTTTAATTACCTGTTAAGCAGTTAGATTTAAACTATGTGCAATATTCTTAGGAAGATGGAGAGGGTAGCTTTACTGTTACAATGGTCACTCCTAAAAACAGGTACTATTGTGATAAGTACATTACTCAAAATTGTACTGTCACCTATGGAGAGGGTTACTGTAATAGTAAATCATACCATTTGACTAGATTCTCAAGCAACAGGGCAATGGCTGAAATAGGACCACTGTGAATTAACTGAGTTACAAACATAATGAATAAATAAATACCGTTGGGAAGTGGAGAGTTACAGGATCGCTTATAACACAGCAGTGCTAAAACCTATTCTACTCTTAAACTCTGCCTCCAACGTCTAATATTTTGTGAGGATATGACTGTGACTATTTGGCAGCTTTGAAAACAGCTTGTATGTAAGCATTCTAAAATATGCTGTATATGTAAATGTCGTTGTATTGGAACGTGCTCATTCTAAAATATGCTGTATATGTAAATGCCATTGTATTGGAACGTGCTCATTCTAAAATATGCTGTATATGTAAATGTCGTTGTATTGGAACGTGCTCATTCTAAAATATGCTGTATATGTAAATGCCATTGTATTGGAACGTGCTCATTCTAAAATATGCTGTATATGTAAATGTTGTTGTATTGGAACGTGCTCATTCTAAAATATGGTGTATATGTAAATGTCGTTGTAGTGGAACGTGCTCATTCTAAAATATGCTGTATATGTAAATGTCGTTGTATTGGAATGTGCTCATTCTAAAATATGCTGCATATGTAAATGTTGTTGTATTGGAACGTGCTCATTCTAAAATATGCTGTATATGTAAATGTCGTTGTAGTGGAACGTGCTCATTCTAAAATATGCTGTATATGTAAATGTCGTTGTATTGGAACGTGCTCATTCTAAAATATGCTGTATATGTAAATGTCGTTGTAGTGGAACGTGCTCATTCTAAAATATGCTGTATATATAAATGTCGTTGTATTGGAACGTGCTCATTCTAAAATATGCTGTATATATAAATGTCGTTGTATTGGAACGTGCTCATTCTAAAATATGCTGTATATGTAAATGCCATTGTATTGGAACGTGCTCATTCTAAAATATGCTGTATATGTAAATGTTGTTGTATTGGAACGTGCTCATTCTAAAATATGCTGTATATATAAATGTCGTTGTAGTGGAACGTGCTCATTCTAAAATATGCTGTATATGTAAATGTCGTTGTATTGGAACGTGCTCATTCTAAAATATGCTGTATATATAAATGTTGTTGTATTGGAACGTGCTCATTCTAAAATATGCTGTATATGTAAATGTCATTGTATTGGAACGTGCTCATTCTAAAATATGCTGTATATGTAAATGTTGTTGTATTGGAACGTGCTCATTCTAAAATATGCTGTATATGTAAATGTCGTTGTATTGGAACGTGCTCATTCTAAAATATGCTGTATATATAAATGTTGTTGTATTGGAACGTGCTCATTCTAAAATATGCTGTATATGTAAATGTCATTGTATTGGAACGTGCTCATTCTAAAATATGCTGTATATGTAAATGTTGTTGTATTGGAACGTGCTCATTCTAAAATATGCTGTATATGTAAATGTCGTTGTAGTGGAACGTGCTCATTCTAAAATATGCTGTATATATAAATGTCGTTGCATTGGAACGTGCTCATTCTAAAATATGCTGTATATGTAAATGTCGTTGTATTGGAACGTGCTCATTCTAAAATATGCTGTATATATAAATGTCGTTGTATTGGAACGTGCTCATTCTAAAATATGCTGTATATATAAATGTCGTTGTATTGGAACGTGCTCATTCTAAAATATGCTGTATATGTAAATGCCATTGTATTGGAACGTGCTCATTCTAAAATATGCTGTATATGTAAATGTTGTTGTATTGGAACGTGCTCATTCTAAAATATGCTGTATATGTAAATGTCGTTGTAGTGGAACGTGCTCATTCTAAAATATGCTGTATATATAAATGTCGTTGTATTGGAACGTGCTCATTCTAAAATATGCTGTATATGTAAATGTCATTGTATTGGAACGTGCTCATTCTAAAATATGCTGTATATGTAAATGTCGTTGTATTGGAAAGTGCTCATTCTAAAATATGCTGTATATGTAAATGTCGTTGTAGTGGAACGTGCTCATTCTAAAATATGCTGTATATGTAAATGTCGTTGTATTGGAACGTGCTCATTCTAAAATATGCTGTATATGTAAATGTCGTTGTACTGGAACGTGCTCATTCTAAAATATGCTGTATATGTAAATGTCGTTGTATTGGAACGTGCTCATTCTAAAATATGCTGTATATGTAAATGTCGTTGTATTGGAACGTGCTCATTCTAAAATATGCTGTATATGTAAATGTCGTTGTATTGGAATATGCTCATTCTAAAATATGCTGTATATGTAAATGTCGTTGTATTGGAACGTGCTCATTCTAAAATATGCTGTATATGTAAATGCCATTGTAGTGGAACGTGCTCATTCTAAAATATGCTGTATATGTAAATGTCGTTGCATTGGAACGTGCTCATTCTAAAATATGCTGTATATGTAAATGTCATTGTAGTGGAACGTGCTCATTCTAAAATATGCTGTATATGTAAATGTCATTGTAGTGGAACGTGCTCATTCTAAAATATGCTGTATATGTAAATGTCGTTGCATTGGAACGTGCTCATTCTAAAATATGCTGTATATGTAAATGTCGTTGTATTGGAACGTGCTCATTCTAAAATATGCTGTATATGTAAATGTCATTGTAGTGGAACGTGCTCATTCTAAAATATGCTGTATATGTAAATGTCGTTGTACTGGAACGTGCTCATTCTAAAATATGCTGTATATGTAAATGCCGTTGCATTGGAACGTGCTCATTCTAAAATATGCTGTATATGTAAATGTCGTTGTATTGAAACGTGCTCATTCTAAAATATGCTGTATATGTAAATGTCGTTGTATTGGAACGTGCTCATTCTAAAATATGCTGTATATGTAAATGTCGTTGTATTGGAACGTGCTCCTACTGTGTCTTGCAAAAGTTTATTATTCTCGCCAAACCAAAAGGCAGTTCACTGAGCTGCCCTTTTCTTAGATGAAACAAGCAAAAAAATTATCATTTTTCCTTAATTAGTTCTCCTTCAATAATAATGCTGCCGCCTGTGAAAATCCAGCATATGTAGATATTCCCCTAAATTCTGAAAAAGTTTAGGCAAAAAAGTGGCAGTTATATAGACTGATTCATGGTGACTGCTCATACAGCGTTTATACTGAATGATGGATTTCTCTTCAATGGTACCCTCCTTGTTATGAAAAACCAAAGTGGTCAGGTTCACAGGTACTTTACATATGAGAGATTGTAACTCTGAAATCCTTCATCAAGACGTTAACAGTAACCCAAAGAAAGTGCTTTCCATGGCAGGTATAGCTTCTTCAACATAAGTTCAAATCCAAATGGGGGAAACATGTTTTCTTGTTTGTCTTGAGTGAAGAACCCCTATAGGAACACCTTAACAAAGAGTTCTCTTACTATGTATGATGTTGATGCATAGATAGACAAAGCAGACTCAACTATGACTGATGAATAAGTCAAGTTTGAGTCAAATAAATGATTCAAATAGTCTCGTACCTTGGTGCAGAAGATCTAGGCCTGGTGACATTTAGTTATTTATTTCATATATTTAACATTTGTTAACGGAGAAAGTCTGACTTGGAACAAAGCCAATTTTCAGCGGAGGCCCGGGGAGAAGTGCTCCAGATAGATGTTTTTGTAATGTGGGAGGAAACTGAAGCACCCAGGGGAAACCCACACGAACACAGGGAGGACATGCAGACTCCGCACAGAAGGCACACCAGCTGAGAACTGAACTGGAGAACCTCTTGCTGTGAGGCAACAATGCTACTGCTGTACCACTGCACTGTCCTAATATCATAATCAATAAAATAATATAAAAAATAAAATAATCAAGAAAGTAAATCTCTTCAGCTTCTGAATGCAGGATTTTGTTATATTAGGTCTCATAGCTTCCTATAAGATGCTTAAAATTTGAGTGGAAAATAAGATGCATTCAGAAATGAAAACTCTATCATCCCAAATGACAGGTTCAGAGTTTGAGAACTGGATATAACATATTGTCATTTTGCTGAGTCAGTAGCCAATTGTATAATGGTAATAGTCATGGCAGAATGGCCAGCAAGTCCATTAACAAAGAATATCATATCAATGATCTGCTAACTGATTTTGTAAATCTGTAATATGAAATGTTTAGATGGGATTTTACTTTTTTTTCCTTTTCTTTCCTTCATTTTTTTCAGTTTTTTAAGTCCTTGTTTGTCTAACCAGCACCAAGCTTCAGTCAATCATTCACCTATGCATTCGCCTGGACCACCACAGCAATTAACACTCCACATCACAGTGGAGGATATTCATACCAAAATATACCTGGATACTTGGGTATCTGACAAGACAGTATCTTTGTTGGCAGTTATCATCCAGGCAGCCAAGAAGGGTAGTTTAATCCATCCTTCTCTCAAAGTCACCCATCCATCCATAAATAAACTTTAAAATTATCCCTAGGGTGGAGAACTACATGGTGACCCTGTCAATACCAAGTGCATACTCTGGTGAGGAAATTAATTTCTGTTAAGTCCAAACCCAAACCCTAGAGGCTGAAGTGTGCAATTGCATAACCATGAGGACCTGCAATGCTTTCTCCCTTGTGCATGCATGGTTCCAAACACTTACCCAAAGTAGGCTACTATGTATGACATTGTAGCAACCAAACACACATCCCTAGTATAAAATTCTGCATGCAGACACACCCTAGCTACCAATATATGCTAATGGGGAAGCAGATTGTCCCACTTCCCACCCCATAAGATAGGTGGGCCAATGTCAGACACTCACTCCCAACTGCCCTTGTGGGGCAGTTGGATTAGCCAATTACCCCATGTGACAGTCAAACACTGCACCTTGTGTCTATGAGGTAAATACCTCAACCATTATGGCAAACTCCCACATCAGACCACTAGCTGATCTCAGATCACTGAGAGATCCCTCTATAGGGGGTACATTATTACCAGACATAGTTGCAGGTTATCATTACATTGGTGGATCAGTGGATTTTTTTGTAAAGCTTAGTCTAGTGGTGATCTTTATTGTACTGTATTTTATTATGCAAACCAGTTGAACACTTTTCAGGGATTTTTAACCTTTCTTCCACTGTGATGTGACTATGGAGTTGGTATTTATAATTTAGGGGTTCTTTGATGCAGATCCCCTCCTGCAAAAAAAAAAAAAAAAAAAAAGATTGTGTGTGTGTGTGTGTGTGTGTGTGTGTGTGTGTGTGTGTGTGTGTGTGTGTGTGTGTGTGTGTGTTTTAGGGATTTCAGCTCACCAGTTTTCCATATTCACCTTTCAGAAATCTGTGAGTCGAAAAAGTGTGCTTCAATTGCTCTTAAGTAAACATTATTCCCATCACTGTTGCCCTTGTCTGAGACACTTCAGCTGCTACACAGTATACCTTCATTATCACACTTTTATAACCTCATCAGGTTTTCTGTTGAAGTAGGGCGCAGGGACTAAGGATCCTGAAGGTGAGACTGCCCCCTTAATCCCAGTGCAGGAATAGCATTCATGGACCTCAAATGGAATCCTACAATAGGCATGAAGGGTTGAGATTTAAAAGCCAGGGGATTGAGAGAGATAGAAAGCATAAGATAGATGGACACAAATGCCACCCACTGCAGATGGTTTCTTAAGATCAGATGATATGGTGTTTTCTGTTATTTCCAAGCAAACTTTAGCTGTGACCTATATTTACAGTACTGAAGGAGCAATACCTTCCATGATCTGTAACAGTTTGGCAGTCTGGAAGGTTAGCTCAGATGAGTAAGGCCATGAGGATGCTAACAAACTTCTTTTTGTAATCCTGTGGTTGATTCCCTCAGTTTCCACTCTCAAACTGTGTTACTCAGACAGTTTTCTGTCACCCATGAATATCAGCACTTCTGCCAATAGGCCTTAACTGGTTGCCAAATGAACAAAATACAGAAATAAACATGGAATAAAACTGCAACCATGAGGCAGATCACATGAGGCTAGACTGAAAGAAAAAAACAGAGTGGTGGTCCAAATAGCAACGGCTGTTGTTGAAAATGTAAGCTCATCTGATGGTCTGCAGTGTTAACAGCTATGGACTGAAATAAGAGCCTCAGAGTGTAGCAACAAATATCACTGTAGGCATGAACTGGAGGTGTATGCCTGTGTGCTCATGTGTGTCTGTGTGATAGAGACAGAGAGCTCACCTGTTTGACGATATTGGGACAATCACAGAATGTCATATACTGCCATTTGAACTCAAGGAAGGCTCACTAAATTAAATCAAATGAGTAACAAAGGCTGAGACATCGGTAAGTGTTGTGCTGTTGGGATGGACAGCATTACATGCAGGAAAGACCAAAAATAGGACCATTACCTAAGCAGTCCAAACCAGTGACTGCAATCCAAAATTACAGCAGATACAGAGACAGTCTGAGAGTTTAAATGAAACTATGCATTGTATTACAATAGGGGAAACCAGTGAATGTCACAAAAATGATCAAATACTGAGGATAACAATCTTCTTCTTCTTCTTCTTTCGGCTACTCCCGTTAGGGGTCATCACAGCGGATCATCTGTTTCCATTTCTTCCTGTCCTCTGCATCTTGCTCTGTCACACCAACCACCTGCATGTCCTCTCTCACCACATCCATAAACCTTATCTTAGGCCTTCCTCTTTTCCTTTTACCTGTCAGCTTCATCCTTAGCATCTTTTTCCCCAATATACTCTGCATCCCTCCTCAGCACATGTCCAAACCAATGTAATCATGCCTCTCTGGTTTTGTCTCTAAACCTTCCAACCTGGGCTGACACTCTAATATACTTATTCCTAATCCTGTCCACCCTCATCACACCCAGTGCAAATCTTAACATCTTTAACTCTGCCACATCCAGCTCTGACTCCTGTCTTTTTGTCAGTGCCACTGTCTCCAACCCATATAACATAGCTGGTCTCACTACCCTCTTGTAGACCTTCCCTTTTACTCTTACAGGTACTCGTCTGTCACAAATCACTCCTGACAATCTTCTCCACTCACTCCATCCTGCCTGTACTCTCTTCTTCACCTCTCTTCCACACTCACCATTACTCTGAACTGTTGATCCCAAGCATTTAAACTCATCCACCTTCGCCACCTCTACTCCCTGCATCCTCACCATTCCTCTATCCTCCCTCTCATTCACACACATATATTCTGTCTTAGTCCTGCTGACCTTCATTCCTCTTCTCTCTAGAGCATATCTCCACCTCTTCAGGGTCTCCCCAACCTGTTCCCTACTCTAACTACAGATCACAATGTCATCTGCAAACATCATAGTCCATGGGGACTCCTGTCTGATCTCATCTGTCAACCTGTCCATCGCCATTGCAAATAAGAAAGGACACAGAGCTGATCCTTGATGTAATCCCACCTCCACCTTAAACGCATCTGTCACTCCCACTGCAGATCTCACCTCTGTCACACTACCCTTGTACATATCCTGTACCACTCTTACATACTTCTCTGACACTCCAGACTTCCTCATACAATACCACAACTCCTCGCTAGGCACCCTGTCATATGCTTTCTCTAAGTCCACAAAGACACGATGCAACTCCTTCTGACCTTCTCTGTACTTCTCCATCAACAGTCTCAGAGCAAACGTCACATCTGTAGTGCTCTTTCCTGGCATGAAACCATACTGCTGATCACTAATCATCACCTCCCTTCTTAACCTAGCTTCCACTACTCTTTTCCATAACTTCATGCTGTGACTGATCAATTTAATCCCTCTGTAGTTACTACAGTTCTGCACATCACCCTTTTTCTTAAAAATCGGTACCAAAACACTTTTTCTCCATTCCTCACGCATCCTCTCACTTTCCAAGACTTCATTAAATAATCTAGTTAAAAACTCCACTGCCAGTACTCCATGCTTCCACAAGTGTGTCATCTGGACCAACAGCCTTTCCATTCTTCATCCTCTTCATAGCTATCCTTACTTCCTCCTTGCTAATCCACTGCACTTCATGATTCACTATCCGCACATCATCCAACCTTCTCTCCCTCTCATTCCCTTTATTCATTAGCCCCTCAAAGTACTCTTTCCATCTGCTCAACACACTTTCCTCACTTGTGAGTACGTTTCCCTCATTATCCTTTATCACTCTTACCTGCTGCACATCTTTATTAGATCGGTCCCTCTGTCTAGCCAATCGGTACAGGTCCTTTTCTCCCTCCTTAGTGTCCAACCTTTCATACAACTCTTCATACGCCTTATCCTTAGCCTTCGCCACCTCTCTCAGTGCCATGCACCTCATCTCCTTATACTCCTGTCTGATTTCTTCATCTCTCTCACAATCCCACTTCTTCTTCGCCAACCTCTTTCTCTGTATACTCTCCTGTACTTCCTCATTCCACCACCAGGTCTCCTTGTCCTCCTTCCAATTACCAGATGTCACACCAAGCACCTTCCACGGTGGTGCAGCGGTAGTGTTGTCGCCTCACAGCAAGAGGTTCTCCCATTCGATTCTCGGCTGGAGCACCTTCTGTGTGAAGTCTGCATATCCTCCCCACAGTCGAGCAGTGTTTGAAAGGCATGCATGAATGGGCATGCCTTCGTTGAAGGTTGGGCATCGAGCTGGCACTTCGGCACCATAAAAATCTACTGCCAATCATTAGCGGACCTGAGTTCCGCTGTGGAGACCCCTAACTGGGAAAAGCTGAAAGAAGAACAACACCAAGCACCTTTCTAGCCATCTCCCTTACTAGCTCTGCTGTAATTACCCAACATTTCGGTAACTCTTCACTGCCACCCAGTGCCTGTCTTCCCTGAACTCCACCTCACAATTACCTTTTTCAATTCCCACCATTTGATCCTTGGTGCTGCCCTCACACTCCTCCTCTTCTTCTTGATCACCAGTGTCATCCTACAAACCACCATCCTATGCTGCCTAACTACACTTTCCCCTGCCACCACTTTACAGTCTCCAATCTCCTTCAGACTGGCCCTTCTACATAAGATATAATCCACCTGTGTGCATCTTCCTCCACTCTTGTATGTCACCCTATGCTCCTCCCACTTGTTAGAATACGTATTCACCACAGCCATGTCCATCCTTTTCACAAAATCCACTACCACCTGACCTTCTGCATTCCTTTGCTTAATACCATACCTACCCATCACTTCCTCATCCCCTCTGTTCCCCTTCACCAACATGCCCATTGAAATCTAATCCAATCACCACTCTCTCACCCTTGGGTACAGTCATCACCACTTCATCCAACTCACTCCAAAATTGTTCTTTCTCATTCATCGCACACCCAACTTATGGAGCATATGCACTAACAACATTCATCATTACACCATCAATTTCCAGCTTCATAAACATCACTCTATCCGACACTCTTTTCACATCCAAAATACTCTTAGCATACTGTTCCTTCAGGATAACCCCTATGCCATTTCTCCTCCCATCTACACCATGATAAAACAATTTGAACCCACCTCCGATATACCTAGCCTTGCTCCCCTTCCATCTGGTCTCTTGCACACACAATATACCAACCTTCCTTCTGTCCATCATATCAGCTAGCTCTCTCCCTATACCAGTCATACTGCCAACATTCAAAGTTCTGACCTTCACTACCACAGCACTAGCCTTTACCTGCCTTCGGGCATGCCTTCCCCCTCTTCTCCTCCTTCGGCCAACAGTAGCCCAATTTCTGGCCAACAGTACTTGTGGCGGTCGTTGTTAACCCATGCCTCGACCGATCTGGTATGTATATTTGTACTGTTGTCAGCATGTATGATTTGGCAAAATTTTACGCCGGGTGCCCTTCTTGACGCAAGCCTCCCCATTTATCTGGGCTTGGGACCGGCACAAAGAAATGCACTGGCTTGTGCATCCCCAGTGGCTGGGTTAAATACTGAGGATAACAATATATCCCACTAATCGCCAAGGATTATAAGCCTTGGCTCAGGCTGTTTACAGCACACCACAAGTTGAGCCCTAGACTGAAATGAGTTACCCCACAAATATAAATAGTAAGTGTGATAGCAATATATGATCATTTTATTCTACAGCTATTTCAGCAGCACTTATTTTACTGATGTAGCCCTACTGGTAGTAACTGTTTAGTCTGTATTATGTATAGCAGTAATATTTGTGAGATGTGTCACAGAAATACTGTGGGCAATGTAGTAAAACTGCAGTTGTCTGAACATAAGAAACAACACACTATTATAGTCAACAGACAAAGCCAAAAAGAACAGGTGTCACATAGCTCTCAACTGTACAGTTTTCTCAGACTGTCTGTTTTTTGCCTCATATTTTCATCTGTTTTTCATAAAATTGTGGTTCTCTAGCAAATCACTGGCAAGTCATTCAAGATTAAAGTCAGACAATAATGACAGACATTTGAGTTTCAGACTTCATATCCTTCAGAAAAATTCATGCTAATGCAAAATCTACTGTGCTATCAACTTTCTAAGTTTGTAAGAGCAACATTTACAAGTTGTCTCTATTTTGCCCCCCCCCCCCCTTTATTTATAGCTTTGTCCAGATTTCTTGCTCTAAGAGATTGAAATGTATGATAGGTGACAAAATCCCAAAATCAGAGACAAAATTTAAATATCATTTGTATAAACTTAGAAAGTTGCTAGAATACTGGGTTTTGATTTAGCATTCATTTTCTGAAGGATGTGAAGCCCAAAACTCAAAAGTCTGCCATTATTAAGTTACTTCAGTCCTCAATGATTTGCCAGAAAACCACAAATTTTATGAGGAAAAGACCAAAAATATGAGACAAAAATCTGGACAGTCTGTAAAAATATGGAGAGTTGAGAGTATGCTACAGTTCTGTTATTTCTTTAGTTGGAGATATTAAGTGGCTTGGGATTTTGCATATTAAGTAATGAAAGAAAATTCCAAAACTTAAAATGTATTATGTACAAGTTCTACTGCAGAACAATATTCCCCTTTCCTTGTTTCTGCTAACAATTTTCTCAGACTCTTTCCTTCTCACAAAATACATTCAGAAACTAAAGACTATTGCTCACTCCTAAATATTTTCCTAGGTGTATCATTTTAAAAATATAATCGGAGGCAAGACTTGGCAGAAATTGTGTCTGACCATTTTTTTCTCCAGTAGTACAATATATGTCCACCAGATGTCAGCAGTACACTATGTTACACAAGAAGAGCTGGATCTGACCACGTATCCTGCTAGCCTGCTGACGGTTACCACTTTTAGACAAAATAGTTTGACCTAATTTAGGCAGTATCCTATCCTCTGTGCTTTTGTAGCACACAGATGATTCTGTGCAAAGTGCTGCATGATACAAACAATTAGCATTTAAAAAGGCTTAACAACAACAGTAAACAGCATACTTCTAACCGGCCTTCATCATGAGCCTTGAGTTTGATTCCCTAAGCTGCAATTTGCATACAATACAAGCAAGCTTTTTAACTAATGTTGTTTGACATGCATATTCCAGTAATCATTCAGGGGCAAAATAATTTAAAACATCAAAGTAAGACAAATCACAGCAACTAGAGTATACAGATGCCACTTGTCAGCCATTTCTTCAGCAGTCTTTAAACATGACTATTTATTAAAAATGGATTTACTCATCCACTATCCTTCTCACTTCCACATTCCCAGTATATTATGTAAAACATTAGCCAAGTAATTGTTTTTTTTTCTTGTATTATGCTACAGAAATCATATTTCTGAACCACTCTATCATGCATACCTCTCAACTGTTGAGATTTTCAAAGAATGTCCAGATTTTTGGCTCATATGTTTGGTCTGTTCCTCATAAAATTTGTTATTTTCTAGCCAATCACTGGGATAATCTGAGAATTGGAGTCACTAAATAATGACATACACTTGAGATTCAAACTTCATATTCTTCAGAAAATGTATGTTAAAACCAACCCTGTTACTCTAGCAACTTTCTAAGTTTCACAAATAAAGGTAAACCAACAAACCAAAAAACTTCCTGTACGGAAGATGCTCTGATGAAATCTGGGAGGTACCTGGACAAAAACGCTTATTTTCTTATTGTGTTTTATGGTTTTTACTGTGTCATTTCATTAAAGTTTGAATTTTATAGCTGAAAAACATCCTTCATTAAAGGTTGGATTCTACTTCTGAAAAAACGTCCTTAGCGTCTTCCATAAAGGAACTTTCTAAGTTTATAAGACGAATATTTAAAATATGTCCCTATTTTTGGGCCTTTGCCACCCCCCCCACCCCATTTTGTTGGGCTTTGTCCAGATTTCTTGTATTAAGAGGTTGAGAGTTATGCCTGTATGAGTCTAGTGAGTCTAGTGATATGATCCGACTGGTCTGAGGGGAAAAAATGTTAAGACTGCTCAGTATTTCTAAAGAACAGTCTATTATGATATGCTATAAAAAAGCTGCTTTACTGCACTGTGTATGCATTTCTAGTTACAACACTGTACAACACGAGTGGCAAAAAAAGAGTAACATGAAAGTGCTGAATTCGGTAAATTTTAGAAGTGATGAGATCCACAAAGCCAAGTTCCAGAATGCAGAGATGAATGATGAAAATCCAGACAAAGTGCAAGATTGTCATTTCTTGAAATATTGCCTTTTCTTTGAGGGATGTTCAACTCAAAGCTGATATAGACACACACATATGTACACACACACACACACACACACACACACACACACACACACACATGGTTTACTATCAAAATATTTCAAATCTCCTTGTCGAGTTATTACTTACCCAAACCGAATGAGTGAAAATGATATCCAGCGAATCAAACATCATTGAACATGCAATATCGATAATGTCAAAGTTGAAATTATTGACATTATACCCAACATGCCTTGACATCCGGAGATGTCCTACACATTTTTTGCAAGGGGGCAAGCCCCCCTGCACCCACGTATGGGGAACTGCACCCCCCCCACACCCCCCTGCTAATTATACATTCCAACTCCAAGATTGCACTACAGTGAGGAAAAAGGGTAATTTTCCCTATTCCCACTGTAGTGCGATCCATTGTAAACAGCTAAGCTCACAACAAGGAATGCAAGCTACATTTCGATGTTCCCAGGCGACAAGATTTCAATTCAGGATTTTCAAATTTTGCACCTTTACCCTTGACCATTTGAATGACAGTAAAGTGCCTTTCACACTTTTGATATATATATATATATATATATATATATATATATATATATATATATATATATATATATGGGTCTACTGCTTTACATCGAAAATACACTTCCTCGAAATAGAGCAGTAAACCCTACACTTCAGCGAAAGTCCACTTAAACGAAAGTGCACTTTCGCTGAAGTCTAGTTCCCCGGGCTACCCAAAAAAAAAAAAAACACTAAAACACATGTGCTTACTTAAATATACCAACTGCAAGATCGCACTACAGTGGGGAAAAGGGAATATTCCCATTCCATGCTGTAGTGTGACTGCCGAAGTCAATGTTCGAAGTTTCACTACTTTGAACAAGTGGACTCGGTGAAGTGGGGTTCGAAGTAGTGAAACTTCAAACATATTGACGGATCCCATATATATATATATATATATATATATATATATGTGTGTGTCAGGTGGGTGTGGGAAGTTTACATCCCACCCTGTGGTTGCAATAGGATGCCCCCCCGAAAAAAACAAGTTTAAAGGAGAAGAGCAATGTTTGATATTTGCTCTTCTCCTGTATTTTTTTTTTTTTTTTTTTTTTTTTTTTTGTATTTCAAGTGATAGTGAAAAGAATTGCAAGTCCTCACAGTTCAGTAGGAGCTTCTAAATTTGCAGTGAGTGTCCCGATTGTTACTTCATACTAGCGGCTAAAGAATGTTAAATAGAAAATGTGAGATGTGCACAGAGAATCTCAGGGAAACATTCTGCAAATAGGTGCTTGAGAATAATGAACTCTCCAATGTACACAATATTGAATTCAAATTCCTTATTACATTTTAAGATAATGTTCTTTCTTGCATTTGTTGTTATAAAAAATTTGCATTAGATATGTAGTAAGTATTAATCAAGGCCCTTGTACTGTAAATGTTATCATTTTAACAAATTAATAATTTTTATAGGAATCAATAGTTTATGACAATTAGCAAGATGTTAGCTCAGTCCTCCAGAATACAATTGTCAAGTGTTGCTAATGCAAAAACTACATATTGCATACAAGTCTTGCACTTGGTGTTAAACATTTTTAGTTATCTCTATCACTTGAAAAAATAAAAGCAAGACATGCGTTTCCTGATTTTCACAACCATAAATAAATACAACATTACTGAAATAAAACACTTTCGCCTGAACTTTTGTAATGGAAACTTGGCATCATTGTTGGCATGTAAAATGGAAACCCAGTTACACATGACAAACTGATCTAGTTCTAACCTGAGCAAGCCCATGCCACTGGATGAGCAGATGACTCTGTATTTGGAAGATGATATTACAGCCAGAGAAATATGCCATTGTGTTGGACAGGAAGAATTAACCTACATGTTAGTGGCCTCATGCATGAGACAAAATGGATGACTGCAGTTCTGTGGACCTTCTTGGAAGGTCTGAAACTAAATGCTAACTTAAGAATATAGACTCTATATTTTGCACTACGGACAAATGTCATATGATAGCATTGATGATTTTGACTTTGTAACTGCAACCAATACTTTAGCATCAACATATCAGTTTATAGCTGAAGATCTTATTGTACATTTAGCTGACTCCTGTTTGACATCTACTTTTCTGAGGTAGACGTGATTAAATCCCCAAATTAATTAGCCATCCTGCAGGAGGCTTTATCCCAAATAAATAACCAGTGCCAAAAATCATGGACTGACATGAAATGCCAAAAAATGCATTTTCATATCCTTTGAGAAGTCATGTATCCCAGGGAACTACAACATTGACAACACTCCTATTTGGGATTTGGAGACTTATGTGGACAATAACCTAACTTTTGACCAACATGTATCTGTTGTTCTAAGAAAGTCCTATATTGTACAGCTTATAAACAAAGGGATTATTTATAGGTATAGGGATGTCATTGCCCCCCCCCCCTTTACTTGGCCCTCATATTTATTGAATATAATGCCATCTATGGCATGTATCGGTCCAGACACATGCAACACCTGGAACACCCACAGAGATACCTTACTCAAAGGATACAAGGTCTAAACAATATGTCCTATATTGACTGACTCAAAGCCCTGTCACTGTACTCAGTAACCTACAGACTGCTAAGGGGTGACCTGTGTCTGGCATATAAAGCATCCTCCAACCTAATACTGAGGGATTTACTGCACATCAGCAAGTTAAATGGCATTGGAAATACTCAGTCTAGGGATCTAAACTGTTTCTGCAACATCAATAGAATGGCTCGGAGTGACAAGTATATCTCGCTGAGGATACCACTGCTCTAAAACAGAATCCCCTTCCACATAAAACATAGTTCATCCTTGTCTGTATTCAAGTGCAATTTGGATGTATTGAGAAGAAACACAGCATTTACCCAAGGATACAAGCAGATCTCAAATGCTTTATCCCATGCACAGGTCCCCTCAAATTATCTATGGTATGATCCCAATTATTCTCATTAGGAGTAATATATAATTATCAACCATGGGATGGGTAAGGCCAGTCACTTAACAAATGGGTTAAGTTAATTTGAGTACAAAAAAAGAGAAACTAAGTAGGCTTAAAGTGGCCCTCAAGGACAGCTAGCCTGTTACTTACCTATTAACCTATCAATGTATGCTAACTCCAAACTGAGTCAAAGGAAAATTTGTAAGTGAAATATCGATGCTGTGAGAAATTCTAAATGGAGAACAAAAATCATCAAAGGAGTCCTACTCCATTACATTACTGCACAATGTATACGCAATGGTGATCTCAGAGCAGGTCAAGATGAAGCCCATACAACATGGATACAAACCCATCTCATTTACCAGGACATTGGTCCAGACATTATCTACAGATTAATTAACATGCATCATGGATTACATTCTCACTATGTACATTCCAGAAAATGCACGGATCCTCAGCACATGCCCTAAGACACCTACAAACAGTGCAGGAACAAGATTAATGCCATACAATGGCAACTGGATTCCATGCCTGAGAACAATAACAATTCCATTCCAGTACACAAATTGGTGATGGGCAGATGCAAAGTTTTCTCCTCTAAATGTACTCAGGCCAACCAGTAAGCTGATGCAGTGCAAAACAATTAATACAGAAGCAGGAGAAGATTCTTCAAACGTGATGGGAAGCTAAACCAAAACATGTGCAGAATAAGGACATATCTAAACTAAAGGAGGCATAGCCACGCCAGTATGATAAGGAAGGTTTGTCATTAAAAAGGTTTAGTGAAAAATAAAAATTGCTGTATCTTTGGTGCAGGATAACATGGCGATTGGTTTTAGCTATATGTTTTAGCTCTAAAATATTAACATAGTGTCTACCTTGATACACTAATACCGAGTGTGAGTTACAGTTGTGTATGGAATAAAAAGTATCACATTTAACCTTTGTAGCAAGTCATCCATTGAAGTAGTAGAGACAAAACCACTAGCCAGATTCAGATGCTAGAATATGTAGAACTAAAAATATTTACTTTCACAACAGACCAACACATTTTCCAAAAGGGGCTTCAAATTTAGAAATCAGGTAAGGTCATTACTTAACACCTCCCTATATAATAGTGATAAACAAAGGCATTACCACTCTTTGAAGAAAACACCATACTCTCGTGGTGAGTGACACTTGGCTTGCAAGTCTAACATGCCATGATGGGCACCAATAAAAAAATTATTGTACAGCTTTTTCCTCTAATCAGGACCTATGTCCAGGCAATAAGCTAATGTACCACAAAGCAGTGGTGGCTAACACAAGTTAACAAGTGAGCACAAATGAAGCGTTGTGTTCTGAAGGTAGGGGCACTTTGATCATCTACTGTCATGGTGAGTACTTCGCACAATTGCATTATACTATTTCATTGTTCTTCTCTTCACAGCATGGTCAGGTAATATATAGAGTTAAATCCAGCAATTTGGTGAAGGCTTCTGTTACCGTCCCCAGGCTGCTGCCATAAAATTAGACATAAAATAGTCAGAAACAGGACTGCTGCCAATGAACCAGGTAAACGTTCCTTATCCAAAGTCACAGAAATGAAATAAAACATCAAAGGATGCAGAAGGAATGAAGCAGGAGCTTGCAACTTGTAAAAAATCCATCTAATTTATTGTCCAAAAAACAAGAAAAATATATATTGTATACAGGATTAGCGCTTTCACTACAAGAGCTTCTTCAGATCATACATAATACATCAAACAGACTTCTTACTATATATACATCTATTCAAATTAAAAACAGCCAATCATATTCAAGAATGAATCAAGTCTTAAAGTGGAACCATTCATCTATACACTAAAAATTAGGTGTAAGGTAAAAGTGCATAGCATAGAACACATATAGAACACATGTAATGTCTATAAAATACATCCAATGTGAATAAATAATAAAAATAAATAAAAAATAAATATCTTATAATGCACTTAACAACCTAGGCATATTATCTAATGTTCCTGTGTTTCCTCAACATGGGCTTGATAGAAGCCCTTTCATTCAATCCAGAGCCACTATCTGCCCTCAACCTAATTATCCATTCACTTTCCTTAGACTCAGTATGGTTTGTGATGTCACTACAACCTCAAGAACTCTAAATAGAAACCTGTGTGTATCCCCATGTATAGACACATGCTTAGCCAGGGCATTGTGTGCTGACCCTTTCCTAATGTGGTAGACATGTTCTCTTACCCTGTCCCTAAGGGAACGGTTGGTCTTGCCCACATAGAAAGAGGCACAGACCTGGCATACTGCTAAATATACAAGATTGCTGGTCATGCAATCAGCTGCAACACTTGTTGTAAACTCAATGCCCATATCAGGATGGAAAAATGTAGTAGTGACATCAATATACGAGCAGAAATTACAGTGACCACGTGGTTTAGTATTTCCACCCTTTCCATCATTCCTTACAGTTCCAGGATGACAAAGCATCCTTTTTAAATTGTTTCTATTTTTAAAAAGAAAGTGGGGTTGTTCCCCAACTATATGCCTAAGGTCACTGTCCACCTGCAAAATAGACCAACGCCTAGTAATAATGTCCCTCACATCAGTGTGGTCGGATGATAAAAAGGTGGAAATTTTGGCATATGATTGTTCCTTAATGACATCCACCACCTTGTCCATGGTGACCGGTCCAAAATATGGTGCTGCTGTATTAGATCGTAGCTTAAAAACATTACCCAAATGCTCATTGACCTCATTGATGTAGTACCCTCTCCGAAAAAGCCTCTCCTTCAGATTATTAACCTCCTCTTCAAAACCTGCATCAGTAGGATTCAATCTAGAGGCTCTAACCCCTTGTCTCTTAATAATGTTTCTAAAAATGTATGCCGGATGCATACTTGACCTCATAAGTAAAGTGTTACAGTGGTATGATTTACGATATACCCCTGTGTTAATCAAGCCACAAGGCAGTTTCTCTATAAATAGATCCAGGAATTCTATCCTGTGTTCAGAAGATTGCATAGTAACTTTGAGAAAGCTGGTCAGATTGTTCATGATGGCAACAAATGACTCAAGTTGTTCCCTGGTGCCACTCCAGAGGACAAAAAGGTCATCGACAAACCGTCGATAAAAAATCACATATTCCTTAAAGAATACCTTGTGAAAGAGAACTTGTTCTTCCCAATGCGCCAGGAACATGTTAGCATAACTGTTGGCGCATGGGGTTCCCATCCCTGCACCATCATGTAAACAGTTTCTCTGAACATGAACAAATTGTTCTCTAATACCAACTCAAGAAAATGTACTATCAAATCAATCAAAACTGTAGAATAGTCACTATGCTTTCTTAAGTACTCTAAGACATATATAAGACCTAATTCATTAGGGATAATTATAAACAAAGATTGTACGTCGAGTGTGACAAAAATATATTTATCTATCTCATTATGTGACTTAAAGCATTCATAGAGTTCAATTAAGAACTGTTTTGAATCTTTCAACACAAACTCATTCATGTTCAAGACAGGTCTGAGGTGTTTCTCAACATACACTGACAAATGCTCAGTTACCCATCCCTTCCTGAGACTATCGGTCTCATTGGTGGGTCTCTGGCATTTTTGTGGATTTTGGGGAGGCCTTGTATTATGGGGACTAAAGGTGTCTTAATGGTAAGGTATTCAAAGAGTTCTTGATCAATGATACCACTTCTAAAAATATCCAGTAATGTATCTGTCACATATCTTATAATCTCATACATATCTTCCATACTAACAATTCTATAAAACTTATCATCTAGGAGGGATTCCATGGATGCACTGTAGTGTCCTATGTCCATAACAACTACCCGCCCACCTTTGTCAGCCGGTCTAATTATAATAGCAGTTTCAGCTTGTAACTTCTTTAAGCTCTGCCTCTCCTTATAACTAAGATTATCCCGTCTCCTAAACTTCTCTTGTGTGTTTTGATTACCATAATATTTATAAAGCTCCTCTTCAGTTAACTTATAATAGGCTTCAATGAGTGGGTGGTATAATGGCACGAATTCGCTCATATTCCTAAACCTAGGTATCCCTTTATCTATCTTATCAGGTTCTACCGGGGAACCATTATATACCAACTTAAGCATCACATTCCTACAAAACAGCATCAGATCTACAATTGTATCAGTCAGTTTACTACGACTTCTGGGAATAAAATTCAACCCTCTACACAGTAACTTCTCATCATCTTCTGACAGTTCATAACTGGATAAGTTATGAACTAACATTTGTTGGTGTTTGTCCACATTTTCTTTAATGTTTGGTTTGGTACCAACTCGCCTGAATATTTCCTCTTCTGCCGGCCCCGACTCATGCAGCATGTTTTTCTCGAGCCCTTGTCCATGCGGACCGGAAGAGGAAAAGAAATTTCAGTACCTATGCTGTAACACTGATCAGCTGGCTTCCTCAAACTCTTTGGTCGAACTACTTCCTCTTTTACCTGTAACAGGGGAACAGATTTATCCTTTATGACCTGAACAACTGGATGTAAATTCATATCAGCTGCATCACTAGAGTCTGCACACGCAGTATTGATATTATCCACTACAATGGGTGCTGTGCGACTAGATTCAACATTAACTGTTTCATCATTCAATGACAAATCATCATTCAACAAATCATTACTGTGCCCTAGCGATGCAGTCTCAACACTAGCAGCTTGTTGGGCCATATTATCGATTATTACACCATGGTTAACACTCTGTTTACTCACAGAGGTCTTAGACATGTTATAATTTCTATTCGACTTATTATAAAATTTAACTCTATTCAATGCACTATCATTTGAGTTATTAACCGTGTGCATATCATCATTAACATTGGTAACAACACCTTGTCCATGTCTGGGCCACATAAAGACGTAGCCCAGCTTAAAGTCATTAACATCCCTGGTAACTTTATTCCTTTTCTGATGGAGTAACTTGCGTTGAAAAGCAGAGACTCCATCAAGCAGGCTTTCAAACAAAGGCTGCACTAATGAATTTGTGAAACCGTTAAAAATCAATTGCTGTTTCTTTTCAATATTGTCAATTAGCACAGTTTCCTCCAGTTGAAAAAAGTCAATGAGGAGCTGTAAGTATTTGCGGCTTACCTCTAAATTTAATTGCTGCCATTTTGCAAGTAATTCCGGATACAGAAGTCTGTTTGATGTATTATCTACGATCTGAAGAAGCTCTTGTAGCGAAAGCGCTAATCCTGTATACAATATATATTTTTCTCGTTTTTTGGACAATAAATTAGATGGATTTTTTACAAGTTGCAAGCTCCTGCTTTGTTCCTTCTCCATCCTTTGATGTTTTATAAAATTAGACATGCCATCCATTATATATTGCTCTACAGATGTCTGGAATACAAGTCATGCTGCCTGCTAATTCAGAACAATTTCATAATGAAATGAGAAGACTGTAGAAAACAAGCTGCTGTCCTAAAATAATGAACGGGGCAGCCTTTTGCACCTCAAAAAGAAATTAGCTAGTAACCCTACCCAAAACTCAGGCTGCCTGCCTAACATAATAATGTCTACTTGAGTGGTGGAATGAAACAATGCTATGAAAGGTTTCTAAAATGTTTGTCATTGGCAAATGTTTGCCATAAATGGTCCATTCTAATTGCACATATATGGCCTTTTATTTCTTGATGGGAGGATATAAGAAGTGAGATAATCTGAAATTCAGTGCAAGATTTGATACAATTTTAGCACAGAAGAATGATCAAATGAAAAAAATAACTATTTAAATAAAACATTGCGAGGCCTAAGAATATGTAACGTGATCAATACTCTTCTCGTTGAAGGTATTACCATAGTATGTTTCCTGATACTTCTTGGAAGCATGCCTAGGCTTAAAAAGGCAGATTATGGTCATTAGTCTAGTATCCTTCTAGGAGTCTATGATCCTATGAGACTTAAAAAGGCAGATTAGGGCCATTAGTCTAGTATCCTTCTAGGAGTCTATGATCCTATGATAGGTTCATAGGTGTTTACTAGGCTAACAACCACAATGGTCTTTTTAATCCTAGCCATGCATCCTAAATCTCTGACAAGTTCTGATACCCTTGATAAATGTAAGCATGGGCCTGGGAGATGAACCATTTACACGTTACCTGTGTCAATTAGAGACATAGGTGCCAAACCAGGGATGAATTTCCGGTATCCCATACAATTGGCCGAGTTCCACTTGAATTGGGCTAGTAGGAACTCTGCTTCATATTGATGGGGAGCCTGTTCCATAAACAGGGTAGCTGCTGGGATACATACCTATCTCTCTAGCAGATCCTATTTATATCACAGGCAAGGTTTAAGTCTTTAGAATGGGTAATTCTGGTTCTGTTTATTTTGTGGATATGCAGGAGGTCCATCAGAGTCGGGTCTGGCAATGCCTATATGCCAGGCATAGATCTTCCCTCAATAGTCTGTAGGAGACAGAATACAGAGATAGGGCCTTGAGGCAGTCTGCATAGGACATTTTACTTACTCCCTGTATTCTTTTAGTGAAGAACCTCTGTGGACATTCCAATTGTTGGATATGCCTGGTTAGGTACATACCAAAGGGGGCAATATACTCAATGATAGGTCTGATGAATGCCGAATACAGTGGAACAATGACTTCCTTGGACTTAAATGCCATACCTTTGTTTATAAGTTGCGCAACATAAAATGGTTTCCTCACCACTGTAGACACATGATGGTCAAAGGCTAGATTACTTTCAGTGTATGTCCCTAAGTCCCTGACTACTGGGTCAGCTCTAAGGGTCAATATGATAGTTACCAGGGATGGATGACTTCCCAAAGGATGCTATTATGCATTTCCTGACATTTAGTTTTAGTCTATGGTTCTGACACCAGTTGTTTGTCTAGGTCAGCCCCACCTGGAGAACATTTGTGTCAGTGTGACATTCAATGACAGCTCCTAATTTGCAGTCATCTGCAAATTTAGTCAGCCAGAGACTATTGACATTGGCCTTGACTACTGAGAAAAAGTAAATGCCAAAAAGGAGTGGTCCAAGGACTGATCCCTGAGGGACTCCACTTGTGACTGGCCTCTTTATAGAGGTGGACTCCCCAATTGTAACTTCCAGGATCCTATCTGTGAGCCAGTTGGCGATCCACCTGGTGACAAACGGGTTTGTACCTAACCTCTTGAGTTTGTCAACAATGCCGGAGTGGGATATTGTGTCGAATGCCTTGGCCAGGTAAACGTAGGCAGTGTGAATGATTTTGCTGTCATCCATTGCTTTGGTGACTTTCTTACCCACCAGGTTGAGTAGGCATGATCTGCCCTTGACAAAACCAAACTGGGTTGGATCCAGTGACTGGAGATTTACCTTATCTCCATTGATCATCTCCATGATAATTCTTTCCATGGCTTTACATACAAGTCTAGTGAGACTTATGGGTCTGTAGTTTCCAGGGTCTGTAGATGGCCCACCTTTGTGCAGAGGGATGACTGTTGCCTTTCTCCATTCATGAGGCACAAAGCCTGTTTGGAGGCTACAGTTAAATAGTAATTCCAGAGGCCCTGACAGGTCATGTTTCATGCTATTTAGAAGGCATCCTGGGATATTCTGGGCCCACTGATGCAGTGTTCTTGGTCCTAGAGAGGGCATTAAGGACCTGTTCCCTAGTGATAGTAGGGGGAGTTATATTTGATGATATTTCTTGAGGGAAGATTGAGGGGGGGGAAAGAGGGGTAAAGTTAGAGATTAATTTATCAGCCAGAAGGTTTACTATATATTTTGGCTCGGTATACGTAACTCCATTTACAATGAGCTCTGCACACAATTGTGTATTGACTTTGAGGTTGTGAACTTAGCTAAAGAATGCTTTGTGTTTGTCCTTGGCCTGGTAGGCCAAACTTGCCTCAAATTTGGCTTTGGTAGACTTTATTTGTCCTCTGGGTTGTTTGTTTAGTTTGATGCAAGTGCTTTTATCCTGCTGGGTGCTGCACCTCCTATTTTTTGCCATGATTGATAATGTACACAGTTAACATATCAGTTAATGTTAAGGTCTTTGCCTTCCATGCACAAGGTACAAGTTTGACCCTGTCCTCTGACCAATGCCTGTATGGAGTTTGCATGTTCTCCCTGCATCTATGTTGGGTTCTACCCACTTGTCAAAAACATGCTGAATGTTTCCACCTCAAACTCACCCAAGAATAGGGTTGTGGGCAGCAGCACAAATTCTGGATGGTGTCTATCTGGGGAAGAGCTGTATAGACCAACTGCTTTGGGCATCAACTGTGGTGCACAGTATCCTCTAGACAGGACAACACAGATCACAGACTTTGCACTGTGTCAAATCTAGCCAATCAGTGGTGTAAAAACTGACTCTAGGTGATTTGGTACCATTGATTAATATCACCAAAAATGGGCATGGGTATTTGCTGTTGAAGATCTGACCTATTCCAACCTATGCCAGGAACCCATGCTGACTGTGAGAGGAGTATATATGCCCCTGTTGGCCAGTGTGTGCCTGTCATAAAGCCTAGCAGCCCTGTGTCAATAAGCTACTGGCTTGCCCTGTGTCAATAAGCTACTGGCTTGCTGGCTGGTGTCCATTTGCTCAGCTTGGGTTACCTAGGATAGCTCTGCTGAGTGAAAACTAGACATAAAAAACAATCATCCTGCTAAACATCAAGTAAGGATTGCTACATTTAGTGAAAGTTCACTGTCAGGACGCAGCTTGGAAGTGGATGACATGATGGTAATGAGGCAGCTGGACTACTTCTGTATCCAGAAGACAAGGTAGAAGGACAATGCAGCAAAGTCACTTCGCTTGAGATCCAGACTATACTACCCAGGAGGGGGACAGACTAGAAATGGTGTGGGAATTGTGATGAGGGAGATAAGGGATGTCATCAGAATTAGTGACATACTCATAGTAATTAGTCTGGAGTGTAAAGATAGGGCAGTATTCATTATCACAGCCTATTCCCTACTGCAAAAAATGACAAAAATAGTGCATCCAGGTGACAGCTGCTGGGTCTGCATAAGTTAGAGTTGATAAAGGCTGACTTGAATGCACATATCAGGACAAACAGAACCGGATACGAGGACTGCCTGTATCCACATGGGTGGGCGTCAGGAATAAAGAAGGAGAGGCCATTCTAGACTTCTGTCTGGCAAGTATCTTGTTGGTGGCCCTGTATGGAGTTTGCATGTTCTCCCTGCATCTTCAGATGGTCACATGATTATATACAAGAGTGGTCAGCATGCAACTCAGGTAGACTTCTTCCTAAAAAGGTAAGGGCACTGGAGTACAATCAGTTATTGCAAAGTCATCCGACAGCATAAACCACTGGGTCTTACAATTATTTGCAAACAGTGGTCAGAGAAGGCTCTAAGGTTAACAGAGACTAGGCTAAAGACCTCTAAGTTGACTGAAAAAAAAAAAAAGGTTTCAAGGAAATACTCATGACCGTAGCATCTGAGGAGGAAGAGGAAGAAGGCGGTAGAGCAGAAGAATAATGGCAGCACCTCAAAATAGCTTGCATGACGACTGTAGAACAGATATGCAGTCAATCCAGGTATGAAAATAAGACACATGAGGAAAGCTGTTGGTAGAATACAGAAGTCCTGGACATCAAATCAAAACAAAGATGGAATACAAGAAAGAGTAGGAGGTAGAAATGAAGGACCAAGCTGAGAAGGAATGCAGGTTGGCTAACAAAAAGGCAAAGAGAGCAGTTGCAATAGTAAAGAACAAAGCATCAGAGGCACTCTACCAGTTTCTGAAAAGTCAATCAGCAGATGGCACAAAGAAAATCTGGTTGCAAGGCAAAGAAAGAAAGATAAAGAAGATAGTTGTCTGACATCCCTCATAAGGAATGCCAGCAACTTTTTCACCAGTCCATTGGACATCAAAGCAGAACTTCCAGCAGCTTCTGAATGAAGAAAAACCCTGACAATCTGTACTCCCACAAACACAGCCCACAATGAATGAAGAAGAGGAGCTCATCCTGGAGGAAATAAGAAATTTAAGTCAGGGAAAACAGCAGGCTCAGATGAGGTCATGGCAGATATAATCAAGATGGCGGGTAGTTAGTGGAGAAATGTTTCCTGAGGGTACTCATAGCAGTACTGAGAAACAAAAGCTTATCCCAGATGAGTGGAGAGTAAGCATACTAGTGCCAGAGTACAAGAATAAAGGGGACATTTATAACTGTGGGCAGTACAGAGGTATCAAAATCCTGTCGCATTGTATTAAAGGTCTGGAGAGGGTGACTGAAAAACGTTTATGCAGAGTAGTAGAAAGGAAGATGGGAGATGGGCAGTTTGGATTCATGTCATTATGCAACACAACTGACCTGATGTTTGCAGTGAGACAGATAGATTTTGAAGAAGCTAGAGATGAAGAAAAAGTCCAACAGGACATTCCTAGACTTGGATAAAGCATATGACAATGTCCCAAGAAAGCTGATTTGGGCAGTCCTGCAATGGTTTAAAGTCCCATAAACACTGGTAGAATTAGTACAGGCTATGTACAAAGACCCAATGACACAAGTAGTAAACAGTGTTCAAATTCAAAGAGGGGCTCCCGGTTGGAGGGGGTGTGTATCAGGGTTCAGCTCTGAGCCCACTGCTGTTTACACTGGTGATGGACTACATTAGCAAGAAGGCTGGAGTCGACAGATCAGCAAGGTTTTTGTATGAAGATAATGTGATATTACTTGCAGACTCTGAGCAAGAACTTCAACAAAGGATATGGGAATGGAATACAAAACTGAAGGCACAAGGGGTGAAAACAAGTACACAGCTGCAGCAAATAGGGGAAATCAGAAGAAGCTGAGGATTGAGTTAAGGGGGAAAATACTGGAACAGGTTAACAGCTTCAGATGGGGTGGTTGAGGAGAAATGAAGTCTGAATGAGGAGGTCAAAGCTATAATCACAGAGGCTACAGCCACCTGGTGTACAGTGTCAGGGGTAGTGTATGATAGAAGAATGCCAAAGAAGGTGAAAAGTAAAGTGTATGAAATGGTACAGAAGCCTGGACAGTGAAAGGCACAGCAGTTAAGGAAGCTAGAGGTGATGAAGATAAAGTGCCAAAGACAGGTGGCAGGATGCATTCTGTGGGACACTCAAGGAAATGATGACATCAATGCAGCAGCCCAAGAAGCTCCAATTGCAGAGAAGGTCAAAGAGAACAGATTACGGTGGTTTGGGCATATTTGCGAGAAAGCAGAAGACAATCCGGTGAAGAACATTTGGGACAAACAGGAAGAAGGCAAAAGGAAACATGGGCATTCTGCAAAGAGGTGGATGGATTGTTTAGGACAAGACCTGTGACAGTCAGGCATGACTGTCAAAGATGGCAGAAGAGTGACATTGAACTGAGAAAAGTGGTAACAGGTGACGTGACATCCTGATCCCAAGTAGAAAATGGGCAAAAGGCGATTGATGATGACGATCTTATGATAATACCATTGCCACTGATTTTGTAAGAATTCAATCAGTTTTCTAAAATTAAGTCACAAAACATAAAGAAATGGTTTCTTAATAGACACAAGAAGCAAAGCTCCCTGAGAAATTAAATGAAGCTTAATAGCTACAAAAATATGTGACGTAACAGAAGGTTCAGTGATGGCAAAAAGAGAATCAAAGTCCTAGTAGTTCAGACCTTCCTAAACAGGAAGCTAAAGACCTGAGGGTACTACTGGCAGGCATGTACTAAATAATACATAATATTAGAAGAAAAACATCTGCATTTAACAAACAGTGCTCTCTAGACAATGCTTTTATAACTGTCTTTGATTACTGTGCAGAACATGAGTTTCAAACCAGAAAGAGAATAATGACTCCCAAAATGAGGACAAAGGTGATCTGGTGGATGGAAGACAAAAGTTGTACTTTTGAAAGAAAATGGGTCCTTTTTAGGAGAAAGGAAAGAAAAGAAAATGAATGCTTCTTCAGCAGTGCGAGCCAAAGATGAAGATACCTTCTGTCTTGTTTTTAACAGGATCCTCCTGAATTTGGAAAATAGGAGGGGGGGGGTCTTTAAAAGTTGTTGTTTGTCTTTCGGCTTTTCCCGGTAAGGGGTCACCACAGCAGAACTCTGGTCCGCTAATGATTGGCAGTAGATTTTTACGAAACGCCGAGGTGCCAGCTCGACACCCAACCTTCAACGAAGGCACGCCCATTTACGCATGCATGTCTTTCGTACGCTACCCGACCGCAGGGAGGACATGCAGACTCCACACAGAAGGCACTCCCAGGCCAAGCCGAGAATCGAATGGGAGAACATCTTGCTGTGAGGTAACAATGCTACCTCCGTACCACCAAGTATGCGGCTATAAAACCTAGTGCATCTTGTGTCCACGCCAAGCAACTTTTGACCCTTTATACCAAATCATAGAACCAACACTGCCATTCTTAATCCAGCTGAATATATTTATGGTGAGCATCCATCCATCCATCATCCCTCCATCCATCCATCCATCCATCCACAATCCCTCCATCCATCCATCATCTCTCCATCCATTCATCCATCCATCCGTCATCCCTCCATTCATCATCTCTCCATCCATCCATACATCCACAGCCACTTTTTCCCATTGTTTTGCTAATGGGTTCAGGGAGTCACACCAGGAATGCATTAACACTGGAAATTTTGTACATGAAATATTCCTGAAATTATTAAACATGTTCTGTATTCACTCATATAGAAAAGTTATTTAAACTCTCAAGAAGGTAGGCTTCTCACTAAGCACCAGATGGTTTAGCAGCTGCCTAGAGAATAGGTCACAAACAGTAAAACAGAACTCTTTTACAATAGCACAATGCCCTGCTGCTGTGGATGTCCCTAAAGTCTCAGTGCTTGGTCCATGTCTCTTTAGTTCTTTATAAGCAATATGGCACTCAATACAGGTAATGTGAAACTCATATGTTCATAGGTTCAAAGGTAAGTACTAAGCTAGCTGCCCTTCTGAGCCATTTTAAGCCTAGCCAATTTCCCTTTTTGTGCTGAAAATAACCTATCCCGTTTGGTAATAGATTGGCCTTACCCATCCCATGGTCAATAATTATATATTACCCCTAATAAAAGTAGGTGGGATCATGCCATAGATAATTTGAGGGGGATCCAGGCATAGGATAAAGCATTTAGGAGTTGCCTGTGTCCATTAGCAGTATGTGGGGCAGTCCTGGGGTAAATTTTCTGTTTCTCATCCAAAGATCCAAGCTGCGCTTGAGTAAGGACAGGGACGAGTTTTGTTTTACGTGGATGGAGAGTCTATTCCAGAGCAGCACTGTCCTCTGCGAGATATACCCATCCCTCCAAACCACTCATCCAGTATGCAGATGACTCAACAACTGCCAGCTCTGATTTTACACTGAACAGTCTCCATCCTGTCCTGCAGACATCATTTCACACAATTGAAATAGGCTAAATTGCATGGTTATGTTCCTAAATGCATGGAAAGACAAAATGAATACTTTCCTCTCCAAATCCTCCTCCCATTATTAATGCTTTTCTCTCCAGAATCTCCTTCTACAACTGCTCACTCTCAAGCCCATGCTAACCCTAATCATCAAATGCCCAATCCCAAGCACATACTGACCCTATGCATCAAATGCCCAATCCCAAGCACATACTGACCCTATGCATTTTCTGTTGTATAACACACTTCATATCTCCTCAGTTTCACCTCTTTTGTAGACATTCATATGACTAGAATTCTTGACATTACATTTAATAATCCTTTTAAATATTATTCCTTTATATACAAAACAATAGTGGAAACTAAAGTTATTTCATGAATACTGTACAGCACTAAATCTTTCCTAACAACCAAAGCTGCAGTCTCCAAAATTGATTCTACTGTGTACTTTGTTTCATGTTCTCTTCTCTTCTATAACTTATCATCACCACTTTAAAGTAGATCATACACATAATAGGATCATCTCTTTTTGTCTCTGAGTACAACAGTCACAAGCAGCACAGTCTCAGCATACACTCATCTGGTCTAAATATAACCACTCCCTCACTTCTACACTGCTGTGCCTGGCTCACAAACTCCTCTGCTACCGAGGCTTCCCATCCTCATCTAAGGTTATTAATTGAAGGGCCTTAGACAATCCATTTACTAGCTGGTCCATATTCCTAAGTCCTTCAGCAAATTCAGTGATTCAGTATTTGTGTTTTTCACCACATTGATAAAATCTGGACTATCCTCCATTCCTAGGTAAGAACCACCAAAGATAAATGGACATTTAAATCTTTTCTCACCTCTGTAGCATTTGGTATGTAACTGTAATATCACATGTGGCATAATTCAGTTATTAAACCACTTATATATAACCCTTAGTACACAGTCCTGTGCAACTGTTGATTCTGTCAACCAACTTATGATATCATGAGTCCTTTTTACTTGTTATTAATTTGTAGCAATATGTGCTTTAGAAAATTTGCTTCGTGTAACACATTTAAGGCACCCTTTAAACTTCTTATGTTGCTATATTATGGAATACCCAGTGTACATTAATTGAATTATGTCATGCATCTTATTTAATAGTATAATTTCTACAGTTTTCTTGTTGTTGTCTTGGAGTTGTTTCCATGGGACTCTAATAAAAGTTGGAACTTCCAGATGGCTGTCCTCTCTAAAGTATCCATGTATATAAATAAATACAAGCATTACCTCACTTATATTTCAATTCAGGTGTGTCATTCCCTTCCTTTCTACAATATACTGTTAAAAGCCTTTGTTTCTTTTTTAAAACATCTTTTTTCGAATTATCACTTATGACATAGGCAAAACTAACATTTATATAAAAGTAATCAAATCATACTGCAGTGGTGATGCTGCGGTAGCGTTGTCACCTCACAGTATGACGTTGTCCTGTTCGATTCTCAGCTAGAGCGTCTTCTGTGTGGAGATATGCATGAATGGGCGTACCTTCGTTGAATGGTTGTGTGTCAGAGCTGGTAACTTTTCACGTAAAAATCTACTGCCAATCATTAGCGGACCGGAGTTCCGCTGTGGCGACCCCTAACCGGGAAAAGCCGAAAGACACAACTTTAACAAGTTAACATTTACAAACATTATCAGATATATAACAAGATATGTAATGTATAACCTAAGCTACATTACATGAATGATTCAGTTCCTGCACTTTGCTAAACCTCATTCCTCCTCCAAAACATTTTTTCTGCATGTATTGTTTTCACAATTTTCATTTTCTTCTATGTAATTGACTCCTGCCCTTTTCCAAAGATCCCACTTCTTGTTCTTTTATCAGTGTTACAATATTCCCTACTTCAAGTTTAGTTGGTTTAGATTTTGATTTCCATTTTTTAGTAATTGCTTTTTTGGCAGCCAACAGAATTAAACTTAACAAGGCCATACTGTTTGTAGGGAATTCAGATCCTGTATCCTAGCTAAAAAATAAATAATTTCCATAGTTACACTCATTTGCTCACCCAGTTCTTCTGTCAGAGTACTCTGTAGGGAATTTTGATCCCTTCTGTCTCTTTTTTTCACTTGCTTCCTATAAGTTCATAAAATACTATTAAGCTTATAGTCCAGAAAACAACCAATGAACTAAACGTCCCTATTGCCCAGTGAAGTCTAATTTACAGATAAATGGATATTGAGAGATTCAAACATCAGACAACAAAATGCAGCTTGTTAAAAGTCCATAGCCTTAATATTCTGGACCAACTGCCTTGGCTGTATTTGCTTTTCTTGTTGCGTATCTTAATACTTTCTTGTACTGGGCCCCCTCTTCCTCCACTCTGGCCACTCCCACCCATCTGTTATATTTTCCCTCTCATTTGCTGTAAATTCTAATCTCACATTTCTGTATCACTACATTTACAGTCTACTCTCTTTCCCTTTCCCTTTTTAGACTTTTATTATCTGAAAGACGTTGAACCTTTCCTATGCCATGTTCACCTCTTCTATCTGCCTCTAGTCTATTTACTCATCTCTGAGCAACGTCTTCACTTCCTCTGTGAAGGCTGCCAGCCCAGCCAGCTACAATTTTGTAAATAATTCTATGTCATTTGTGAAGAGTAATATGATTTGTAAGCTTGCATTAGAAATGTAAGAAAACTATATGTTCTGTACTGAGCTTCAAAAATGTAACCACAGTGCACCCTGCTGAAAAAGAGCAGAAATGTGTATAAACTGTGTGCCTATATAAATGTATGTGCTGATGGTAAAGGCTGGAATATACAGAGTTAATTTGCAAACTATAAGAAAATAAGTGGAAATTGTTTATGACTCTGTTATCTCTGTTTCAGCTCAAAGCAGACATAATGTCTAGAGTTGTAGGCTTTCCTATTGTCTGGAAGCAGAGGTAATTGCAGGTTTCAAATGTAATGGTGTTTAACAGTTTTGTGATTTCCAGTTCCAGGCAAGTTTCTAAGAGATAAGTGTCAGCTTCTAAGAGATAAGTATTCTTGACACTGAGGTGTTACATTTTAAGTTCCTGTTGGCCTGGTAACTAAAACCAGAGTTGACAAGAATGATGTAATCTGAGATGACCCAGCAGAAATGTTTGTTATTAACTTAAGAACTATCTCAAAGAGAAAGTCAGTGCTTTTTATATCTTGTTCTGGACCTGTAAACATCCTCTCACTAGCACTTGTCCTTGCTCTGTAAGTAAGACTTAGATCATAGTATTTCTCTTAGAGATAGATAGGACTATAGTAAGATCAGTCTAGATGTTTTCTGTATTTATCTGAGACTGTCTTGCAATGTTGTTTTAAAGTATTTCCTGTGATTCTAAACTCTGTTGTCACTGTATTGAGTTGTTGAGTATTGTCTTGTTCTTTTATTATTTATTAGTAAGTATATTTAAACCTTTTAGTTGTGTCTGGTTTTGTTTAGAGATATTTAAGCTCTTAAAGTACTTGCATGTATTTGGTGACACAGTACAGGCCACTCTTGAATAACCTTAGTCTTGGACACTCTTACCATTTGGATGGTAATAACATTGCACAGTAAAATTGGATGCCCTATGGTAAGGGCCTTTATAGTAGCTGATAAGTAGTGTATGGTGGCAGTGATAACTACCTTATAGTCTGGGTAGAAGGGGGTATAGCTAGTAAACCTGTGCCAGCCTTCCCAGCTTTCCCAAGGAGTGGCTGTGTGTTTGTATATAAACCAAATTTCAAAGTGTGTGTGTGTGTGTGTGTGTGTGTGTGTGTGTGTGTGTGTGTGTGTGTGTGTGTGTGTGTGTGTGTGTGTGTCAGCTGCTTTGGCAGGGACACAAAGCACTGGTAGGACAGTGAAGGTGCTGGAGGTTTTGGCTTGACCACTCTGCTGAGATCTTAACCCTATAGCTATGCCAGTGGGGAGTCTTACTGGGGATCTGGAGAGAGAGGGAGAAACCAGACCCAGACTGACTGTGATCTCTGTGTGCACTTAAGGGAAATTGCACTTTACTGCGTGTGTACTTGTCACGCTCCCAATGTGCACGTCTATCACTGGTGTTAGTGGTGAGGGTTGAGGTTCCTTGATTAGTGCAGGGGCATCAAATATTAATTGTTTGGCAGTGGTGGGATATCCACATCAAATATTAATTGGTTGATAGTGGTGAGATAGCCGCATCACATATTAATTGGCTTGTAGAGGTGTGGATATTGAATTTCTGTAGCTTGTGTACAGTGAACACTGAAGGTGTTTTTGTACTCTAAATCAGCCATGCAGTGAACATTCAGAGTTCATATCACAATTGTTTTATTTCTTTTGTTAGCTTAGTCAGGGAGATCAGTCAGGCATATCAGCAGAGGAGTATGCAAGCTAACAAGGCGCCAGTTGGCTGAGATGTGCCAGGCTAAAGGACTGGTGCATGGAAACCTGACTAAAGCAGACATGATTGCAGCCTTAGTCACAGCTGCATCAGAGAATAGCAACCAGGAGGATGATCAGACTGGCCATGGAGATGTACAACTCTCAGAGAATGGACAGCTCAACCTTTCCTCAGAGGACTTAAAAATCCATCTGGAGTTAAAAAGACTTGAGCTAGAGGCCAGGTGTTTGGAAATAGATGCAGCAGAGAGACTGAGTCTCTAGGCACTAGAGACTGAGGAAAATTAGAAAGTGCTATGCCTGGAAGCTGAGGAGAAGGAGAGGCACAGGCAACATGAAAATGAGATGCTGGTTCTTCACCAGAGTCATGGAGGCAATGGAGAAGGGAGCAACTGAACCCTGGAAGCAACAAAGGTCAGTAAATTTCTTCCAAAATTTACAGAGGGGGATAATGTTGATAGTTTCATTCATATGTTTGAGAGGGTATGTAAACACTCTAATGTTGACCAAGGGCTCTAGGTACAGTTCCTGACCCCCTTCCTCCATGGTAAAGCTGTAACTGCTATTTTTAAATTGTCTGATACTGATTGCCGAAATTATAATACTGTTAAAAATTGTTAAAAATTGTTTGTTAGAGTGTTTTAAGTTAACAGCTGAAGCTTATAGAAACAAGTTTCATAAGCATAGATGCAAGTCAGATGAAAGTGTGTGTGAATATGTTGCTGAACTAATCACTTATTTTCATAGTTGGGTGAGTGGATGTCAGGTCACCACTTTTGAAGGGCTGGAAGACCTTTTGGTGAGGGAACAAGCCCTTAGCACTTTACCTGAGGACATGAGAATCTGATTAGCTGATAGACAATGCCCTACTGTAGATGACTTGGGAAAGAAAGGAGACCTTTACCTAGCAAGCAGGGCATCCCTGCACAGGAAAGGGATACCCCAGTGCTGCTCATGGGTCTAAGGGAACCCATGGTGGGCATCCCAGACTGCCCCAACAGAATCTGCCAGTAGCAGGGGAAGCCACTAGTACAGGTACACGTCCAGGACCTAGGGTTAAATGTTTTAAATGCAATCAGTGGGGCCATGTAGCATATAGATGTCCATGGAGGCAAGGAGGGGAATAAAAGGTGGGACAGCCAGTAAGTGGGAATGACAACATGCCAACAATAGGTTATCTTGAGACAACAAGGGCCCCAAGCTACCACCCTGCAGATGTCTTGAGAGGGAATGATTTTGGTAATGCAGTACCATGCGTTCATGCAGTTACAAGCAGTCAGGCTTGGAGACAAGCATGTGGGTCTGGTAGCCTGGGGTAGACCCAGGTGGTTCACACACTTGCAGCCAGGACTGGTGAGATGGTTACTTCAGAGGGGAAGCTACCCTATAGCAGTGAGACTAAAGGAGAGCCACAGCTGCTTGTGGGTACTGATGTTCCCTTGCACAGAGTGACTGCAAGGGCAGATGTGAGTAGTACAACCCAGGTTGACAGTGAGGCACCACTGTCACAGGATCCCAGACTTCCTGTGGAAAGGGAGCTGGGAAGGGTTACAAAGAGAGAGTTGTGACAGGATCAGCTCTCAGACCCTACATTACAAGGCCTGAGAAAGGTAGCTAGTAAGGCACCTGATTCTCAAGGGAAGGGGGAATCTGTATACTGGGACAAAGGGTTACTGTATAGAGAGTGGATGCCTGAGGGAGGGCTAGAGTGTGAGAGCATACAGCCGTTAGTAGTGCCCAAAGCCTACCCTCTGGCACTTCTAGCCATAGCCCATGATATTCCCTTTGCCAGTCATATGGGTATAAAACATACATATTATGCAGAACTTCTATTGGCCTGGGATTTCTAGAGCTGTAACAGGGTACTGCAGGACCTGTGAGCAGTGCCAAAAGGTAGGCAAGGCAGGAGACAAAGTGAAAGCTCCTTTTATGGCTTTGCCTGTGATTGAGGAGCCATTTCAGAGAGTAACTATGGATATTGTGGGGCCTCTAAGTACCCCAAGCTCCACAGGGAAAAAGTATATCCTAGTGGTAGTAGATTATGCTATCAGATTCCCTGAGGTAGTGTCTCTTTCCTCCATTGAGACAGAAAAGGAGGCAAATGCTTTGTTAGATATTTTCAGCAGGGTAGATTTCCCAAAAGAAATACTGACTGACAGAGGTGCCAATTTGATGTCAGACCTGCTGGCTTGTCTGTGGAAGTACTGTGTGGTGAAGCACCTAAAGACCACCCCTACCATCCCCAGACTAATGGTCTTGCTGAGAGGTTAAACTCTACACTCAAGACGATGCTACGGAGATTTGCAGACCAGTTTAAGAGGGACAGGGACAAATATTTGCCCCATCTGTTGTTTGCTTACAGAGAGGCTCCCCAGGAATCCACACATTTTTCACCATTTGAGTTGTTGTTGTTGTATGGGCATAGGGTGTGGGGACCTCTAGATTTAGTTCAAGATCAGTGGGAGGGTGAGTGTGAATCCTACAAGGAGTCTGTTGTGGCATATGTCCTAAACCTCAGGACAAGGCTCAGGGAACTCATGGGCTTGGCCCAGGAGAACCTGGCAGAAGCCCAACAGCAGAAAAAATGTCTGGTATGACAGCAATGCTCGAGCTAGACAGTATGTTGTAGGGCAGCAGGTAATGGTTCTCATTCCTATCAGACACAGCAAGCAGCAGGCAGCTAAGGTGGTAAGGAAGGACAGTGATGTTAACTACAAAGTAGAACTGCTAGGCATGAGGCAGGGGCACAAATTGTACCATGTTAACATGATGAAACCTTACCATGATAGGGAGGCCCTTGTGCTGAGTAGTTGAAGTGGATTGCAGGAGGAATCTGAGGGAGAATGGGTGACTGATCTCCTAAGTGAGGCTCGGACTGACACCTCAGTGGAAGGGTAGCAATATCCCCTACCAGGTTCAAGAAATCCGAGCAGTGTTACAGGGGTTTGGGGGCATGTTCACTGGGAAACCATGGTGTACCCACCTGGTGCAGCACCATATGGATACAGGACCCCAAAGGCCTATTAGGCAGGTCCCTTATAGGCTGCCTGAGAGAGTCAAACATACTCTGAGGGAGGAGATACAGGAAATGTTGGAACTAGGGGTAATTCAGGAGTCCGGCAGTCCCTGGGCCTCCCCAGTTGTGCTTGTACCAAAGAAGGATGGCAGCCCCAGGTTCTGTGCGGACTACAGGAAATTAAATAGTCACACAGAGTCAGATGCTTACCCCATGCCTAGGACAGGTGAATCCCTAGAGCAGTTAGGTGGGGCTAAGTATCTTACCACCATTGATCTTACCAAGGGTTATTGGTAGGTACCCTTGACTCTCGGTGCTAGAGAGATGTCAGCCTTTGTGACTCCTTTTGGCTTGTATGAGTTCACAAAGATGCCCTTTGGGATGAAAAATGCCCCAGCGAATTTACAGAGGCTGGTATATTGTATCCTAGCAGGAGATTTTGCCCTTGCTTACCTAGATGATATTGCCATCTACAGCCATTCCTGGCAAGAGTACCATCAGCATATCAGGGAAGTGCTGGGCAGACTACAGAGGGCAGGGTTGACCATTAAGCCCGGAAAAAGTCAGGTGGGTATGGCAGAGGTCTCCTACTTAGGACACAGAGTGGGGAGTGGTAAGATCAGGCCAGAACCTGCCAAAGTGGAAGCCATTCAGGCATGGCCTGCACCTGTTACCAAAAAGCAGGTGAGGGCATTTTTAGTAACAGCAGGGTATTACAGGAAGTTCATCCCCAGTTATAGTACCATAGCTGCTTCCCTCACAGACCTGACAAGGAAAAACAGGCCAGATAAAGTAGTTTGGACCCCAGCATGTGAACAGGCTTTCCAGAAGCTTAAAGGAGCTTTGAGAGGACCCACTGTGTTAGCTAGTCCAGATTACAGCAAAAAATTTGTTGTGCAGGTGGATGCTTCAAACCATGGGGTGGGGGCTGTACTTAGCCAGATTTCTTCAGAGGGAGAAGAGCACCCAGTGGTTTAGCTCAGTCGTAGGCTCCAACCCAGGGAGGAATGCTATGCAGCTGTAGAAAAGGAATGTCTAGCCATAGTGTGGGCACTGCAGAAACTTCAGCCTTATCTGTATGGAAGAAAATTCACTGTAGTTACAGACCACAATCTCTTAACATGGCATATGGTCGACACCATATGATCAAAATTTCAAGCGTTCAAAGGTTAAACATACTGGCGCCATTTGGTGCAGAATGGGAGAATTTCCCTTTTCTGCACTGAAGTGCGATCTCGGAGTTGATATATTTAAGTAGAGGTGGTGTGGGGGGGGTGCACTGTTAAGGTAAGTTTTTTTGTTTTGTTTTTTTTTTATATTATATATTCGAACTTTTAAATTTCGATCATATGTTGTCAAACATATGGGATTTGAAGTTTAGAAAGTTTGAATATATAACAGACCCTGTCAACCACCACCCTCTGCCTACTTTACCTCTCTCCCCAAATCCTTCTTTCTCCTGTTATAACTGTCTCTACCCAGATCATCTTCTTAACTTCCTGTTTCTACCTTTTCTACCCTCTCCCTTTACCTCCTTTACATCCTACTCCAGTTTCTTATCCTCCTACGTGTCCCACACACTCGTCCCTTCCACAGATCCCTCAACCCCACCTCCATCCGATATCTTGCCTCCCTTTCCTGTTGTCATAAGTTGAACTGCTTGCAACTGTAATACGCTCTAATACTCCTAGTTTACTTTCAGCCAGGTGTCCCATTTGGCAAACAAATTAATTTGCAGACTGATAGGCAATTGTGATGCTTCCAGCAAAGCTCAATCAGATTATTAACGAACGCACCATGAAAAATATATGCTGGCCCAGATTTTGGTATACTGTTTTTTCTGTTTCCCCTTTCACAGATAGTTGGGGGTGCAGGACATGCCAGGATATGCCATACTGACCCTGACCATGGACCTTCTTGTAGCTACAATTACAAAAGAACCATATTGATGATCAACATGCCAGTCATATATTGGAATATGTTACTTTCAATAAGGACAACATTTTACTTTGTTAGAACTAATGACATTTTTTTATAACTTATTCCAAATAAACTTGCTGAAGCTAAAAGGTATTTACAGCATTTGTAAATACTCCAGATTTTAAATATTTAAAAAATTAAAAATATATCTAAATGTTTCATTCAAATAATTTGGGTCTACCAATTAAGTCTTCTGTAATATTCCTTCAAGAGACTCAGACCTAGTAATAATCAAGATGGAATCACACAATTGGCAATTAAATGGAACAGAGAATTTGTTTGGAATGTATCAAACAATAAATTACTAATAATTTGGAGATCATATAAAAGTTTGGTTTATACAACTAGCAGCTGCTGGCACAGTTGTGGTCAGCTTGATTCATGGCAACATGCATGGTAGAGCTGTCCCAAAATAAATTGAGCAGAGTTTGGTTCAGTTTACCAGTGACATACCTGTTACATTTTACACATGGATCCACAGATTTCATTACTGGGTTATAAAATTCTATCCATGTCATTTATTACAAGATAGTTTCTTTTTTGTTTCTTTATCTACACAAAAGATCATTACTAATTGTTTGGAATCAGGAAGCAATGGCTAAACTTCATGTTAATAGTGACATGCAGCACTTTTCTGTATCGGTATTCTTCTAGGATACAGATCTGTAGTAGCTGCAGCAGTGGGGGGGGGGGGTTACATATGTGGAAGTAGTGTAATACACAATTGCTATGTTTGCATAAAATTAATAAAAATATTTATACAAAAAGTAAAGGCTTGTTATAATAATATATGCCATGCTTGATTTTTAAACGTGAAAAAAGTATTAGATGTTGTTGTGTCTTTTGTCATCATATCCCTTGTATGTTCATCCCTGGACAAGTGTGCATGTATAAGAGGAAGGGACTCTTAGGGCATAACAAAATAATCCTACTCAGCAAAAAAAATGCTGCCCTGGGCTCAAGACCGCAAACTCCTCACTGGACTTAAGAATGAGTTGGAGGATGTCCAGAGAAATTTTTCAGGTTCAGCAGACCCAAAGAAAGAGGAGATCCTCCATGGAGTGGCTGATGGCCAGCTGCAGGAGAAACAAAAAAAATATTATAAACAAATATTTAAAATAGGGAAACCAGGGACAAATTCAAGCTCTGTATGTAAAAAATGAAATGTACTTGTTTCAGCATTTTCACACAAAACGGCCCAAAGCAAAACATTTTGCTGGAATTCATATAAGGTCAAACCCTCTGCAGGGACCTAATGCTGAATTTGTAATTCTCACTTTGTCTCACAGGTTTGCATCAAAAAATGCAAACAGGCCAAAATAAATGTTATATTCCTGTAATTCAGGTGCAGTGCAGCTACAAATGCTGTGTCTGAAATTCTGGCTTAATGCCATCACACCCACATGCCAGACGTGGTGCATAAAATTACCGTTTGGATTTTAAAAGGAAAGTATGCAACATAAGAAATATGTACAGTACATATGAGTAAAGAACTGACATGCAGATCACATTAATCTTAAATGCTGTATCAAAGACTTTTAGACCATTAATACTTACCACAGTTTTATATCAGTAAAATATGAATGAAGTACTGAAAAACAAAAGAAAAGGTAATTTTGATAATATAATGTAACAATGTAATAAAAAAAACTACATGAAAAGTATACATGGTCTGTAAATGACAGCTAGTGATTTTGATTGGTTTTGATCAGGTACTGCACTTTTTTTGCCTCAGTATCTCTCAGCCATCAGTCACCCCACCCCAACCAGATACACTCATCTATTCCTGTTTTACCCAAGGATTTCACCTGTTATCAAAGTGAGAACTGTCTGGGGAGGGACATCATTTAAGCAGCCACATGGGCTGGTTGTGCTGTCACTGGTATTCCTGCTGTTAGGGTGTATAATATGGTCTAACCCCACCCCCTCAGAAAGTGAGTGTGTCCCACATCACCACAGAGGCTCACAGTATCTTCCCCATGAGTGTATGTTCTTGCACACCCACTCTGAAGGGTACCACCCACTCGTGGTTTTGTACTTGTACCCCAACCTTTCACCAAGGGGACCTATGTATAATGAAACCAGCTCCGCCATCTCCTCTCTTCTCCCCCAGAATGGGCACACATAATTCCCCTGCTAATGCCATCAGGTGCCCAAGCCACTAATCAGACTTGGGTCATTTGGGCTGTACTCCAAGCTTTAGCTCTTTTTACCACTGGCACTGGCTATGTTCCACATGGGTTTTATCCAGGGTTTCTCCCACATCTCAAAGACCTGTTAAGTGAACTGATATTTCTCTAAACTGTCCATTGATGTGCATGTAGTATGTGAGTAATTGTATGTGCATGCCTTGCTATGGACTGCTGTCTCATCCAGAAGAGGTTCTCTGCCTTACACCTACTGCTTGCTAGGATAATCCCTGACTCCCCAACAACCCTGAATGGGATAAAACAAGTATTGGAGGATGAAAATACATATTACATTAAAATCAAACAAATGTAGTTATTGTTTGCTCACCAGGTTAGTCTTTCTTAGCTAGTGGCCTCTTTTCAGAGGAGACCTGAGGTGGTATTAGCATCACTACAAGAAATTTAGGCAGGGCCTCAGGAAACTTCACCTATTCTGTTCAGTACGTGTCATGGTGTCACATGATATTTTACATCCACCTGAGCTACCAACAACTCAAGCAGATGACCTCAGTCAAAGGATGACACATTCAGGAATCCAGCATCCCCTAATGTTGCACTGCAGCGTCAATAATCCATTCACCTAATGTGGAAACTGAAACCACTGACTTCTGGTCTTCCAGCACCAAAGGCAAATGTGTGATATGTTGTGCCACTGTTAAATCAACCTCATTCAGTTTAGGTAGCACTGTTCTAGTGGCAAAACTTACACATCATTTGAAAAGGAAAACATCTGAAGTATCCTAAAGTATGCAAAAAAGTGGCATCAGTTTCTATAACTCTGCATAAACTAATAATCGATTCAGCTTCAGATCAGAAATTCACTCACACCAGACAGTCCCAAGGTACAACTTTCAGCAGACTTTACCTCACTAATTGTGCTACCAGAATAATACACTTGCTGAAGTGTTTCCTCTGTCTGTTTATCTCGTAATTATATCTGGTTTCCCATGGAGTGACAGTTCTTTTTTCATTGTTTATGTTGTTGAATTAGAACTTGTATAACACTCCAGCTGAATAAATCAGTCACAATATGAGTGCAAACTGCCAGGCAGTAGTAAACTTTAATGCATAAGGTAATGTAATCTGTTCCTGTTTAATTTGAGTTTACTTTTCCTGCACTTTCCACTCAGCCAATTATATTATAAGGAACTCGCCCTCATTACCTGCATTCCAAAATCTTGTTATGATTTAATACAGAAAACTTAATTGGTAGAGAAAGTCAACAGCATAGAGTCCTGAGTTCAGTTCCCAAAAATTCTGTATCACCCACTTCTCAAAATAGTTTGCATTTTAAATTCACACATTAACACAGACAGCCTGATCTTCTTTTTGCACAGGTCAGTCACACATAATATGCAAGGTACGTATATGCAGATATAAATGGTGCATGAATTTTATATGTTATTTTTATTTTATTATTTGTTAACCAGGAAAGTCTGACTTGGAACAAAGCCAATTTTCAGCAGCAGCCCAGGCAGAAATGCTTCAGGTGCATGTCTTTGAAAGTGGGAGGAAACCAGAGCACCTGAAAGAAACCCACAAGAACGCAGGGACGACATGCAGACTACGCACAGAAGGCACCCCAGCTAAGAATCAAACCAGAGAACCTCTTGCTGTGAGGCAGCAATGCTACTGTTGCAACGCTGCACCATTATGTCTATCTCTCATGATGAATGCCTGTCCCTGCTCAAATTACTTTCATGTGGGGTTCACTGGTATTGTTTGCTCTCTTCAGGAATGGAGACACGGCTGTTAGTAATGATATATAGCACTTATGAAGAACGCTGTAGTCACTGCTATTTAAAGCTTTTTGTGGCAGAGAGGAAAAAATCTAAATTACATGGCTAGTGATATGTGGCAATAATCAAGGCTTAGTATAATGGACACTATTATTAAGTAGCTTGACAATATATAAGGTTAAAAAAACATAGCAGTTTGTGCCACATAAGAATGACCACTTCCTCTCCAACGTATTTTTCATACAGAAGAATCTGGAAGAAGATTTAGTGCAAACCACGAGATTCTAGACAGGAAGACATTTCAGACTGATCAGGTTATCTAGTGATGTCTAATGATGTCACTCTGGGCACTGCAGGGTAAAAGCAAAAGGATAAAAAGTTATACCGCGCAAAGCACGCAAACTTTAGTGTTTATTAAGAAAATCCTAGTATGTAAAAGAGCCTGTTTTCAGTGGTGAGATGTCAGTTCCAGTCTGGTTTAAAGACTTGCTTATTTACAAATTTTTATTTTTTATATTATTATCTTGATATGAATTCAACAGAACTCATTGAGGGTGGAGATCCGGAAAGAGCAACTACTTAATAACAATGCACTAATCTAAAGGTTAAATTACACACATTTGGTGTAACAGTTCAGTATCTTACAGTATTCAGAATGAGGCTGAGAGAACTGAACTCATGACTTCAGGAAGGCATTGACCACAGATTACTACCTTGAGAACTATATGAAACTTGCAAGAAAAAAATGAGAAGTTGAGGGGGGGGGGGGGTTGAAGCATAAAAAGTACAAAATGACCCTTCATGACTTATTTGACTGCTTTTAATTTTTGTCTTTAGATTTACGTAACCAGCCTTACAGGCGTGGAGATGCTGGGAGACGGAGCGCCAAGAAGCGAACCAATGGACAAACCCTTCAAATCACATCAGACATCTCACTATGATCCATGATACAACGGTGGGGAAGAGAAGGGAGTTGGCTTGCAGTTCAGAAAAAAAAAATGTATCTTCATGCAGCACCTCCCCATCGCAATTTGACAGACTACCTAAAATAACTGTTACATAGTAGGAGCCAACTGCTTCTAAACATTTGTGTCAATCAGTTCTTAACTAGAGCGTCAGCACCAAGATGGCTGATGGCGCTATCTCAGTTACAGCAGATACTCTACTGTTGCCATCCACGTATGTTTCTATCATCAAACCAGTGCTTGCAAACTTTTTTTATTAATTTATATTGTCTGTTTGTATATGGCGGGTGGCAGATAAGAAAAGGTGGGTGGCAGATAAGAAAAGGTTTGGCTATTGGTCCTGCATACCTAGAATTAAGCTATTAAACCCCAAGAAGTATGGGAGGTACAAACTGTGGCAAAACATACACTATTTCTAGCATTCTGAATGACAAATGTCATGTAAGCACACAAGGGATTTGTTTTCCAGGTCAGAAATGACTGAAGAAAAAAAATGACAATCAAATTATGTGACCAAATATATTATATAACTCATTTATAGTTTTATGTTATTAAGTTACCCACCCATAATTCATGTGGTTGTACAATAAAGCCAGAAAGAAACAACCACGTCTAAAAAACGATTTGTTATTATACAGCTCATGTGAGACTGCAGTGCATAAGAGGCAACCAGTATCATGTCTATGATTTATCAGAGTTAACCTTAAGTGGTGGGGTTATGTTAGCATAACATTCCATGTAATTAAAAACAACTACAGTTAATCAGAATTGTATTTTTTAATATATATTCTCTTAGCTTATGACAAAATAACCTGTTTTATGCTACAATAAAGCATTATTAGACGAGTGTCACAGATCAGTGTTCACTGCATTCAGTCCTTGGCAGTGTCCAGCCAGATGAATAATATTATGCCGTCACAGCACATGTCCTGTCAGGCATTATTAAGTCTTGAAAAGAACCTCAACAATTCTTTTCAGTAAACATTTCTAAATAACCAGAGTTTTCAATTTTTTTTAAGTTAGCGACAAGCTTGTTACAGAATGTATTTGAGGATCAATGTAGTGAGAAACTGGGCCACATGTTTTGGAGTTTAAATCTCACTCTCAAAAAAAAAAAAATGAAACAGGATCTTTAAGCCCCAGCTGACAGTGCTGTATCATTCAGTTTAACACAAAACATGCAACATGTTTGAGAAGGCAGTCGGCACTAGGTATCCTCACACTTATTGAGGAAAGGTTTTCCTTGCAGTTTCTGTGCAGTATTCTTTCCTGTTTTTAATATGTAACATAACTCATGGATTTCCTTACTGTTACCTTGGCATTTGTTGCTACCAAGGTCCTTAACAGTAGGAATTCCTTAACTGTTTGCATAAGACATCTGGACAGAGTTTTTGTTTTTTCATTTTTCATTAGTTGGTCCCACCCTCAAGAGACTGTAGGACCAGTAAGCAACTGAAATGGCTGTAGGCAGTGATCCTAACTCAATGTATGTCAGCCTATCAAATCTGAGGAAAGGAAGTATAACCAGTAGGAGTGAAATGTGAGCTGAAAATAGTAACTGAGATTTTATGAATGTATAAGAGCTGAAGGGGAAAGTGACACAGCTGAGAAACAGTTAGTGATCACCAAAGCCAGTGGGACAGAGGTTGTGGAGTAAATGATACTCAATAAAGACATAACACAGAAAGTAAAGTGAATGAAAGTCCATGAACCAAATTTCTAGAGTAGGACAAAAGGAAAAAAAATAGAGAAAAAAAAATGCTGAAAGTCTTTTCTGCTACATTTTCTTTGTTTTTAAACATAATCTGGAACCCTCAGGTAAGGGGGATACAAGACTGTTGTGGAAGCTAAACACATAATGCCTTTTTGATCATGTTTCTTACTTTGCTGGCATCCCATTTCAGAATGGAATGAGGGAGTGTCAAGCATGATTTTTTATTTTTGGGGGGGGGGGGGGGGAGTGGCTAAAGTCCACAGGAAGAAATAGCTGAATAAGTTGTAATACTCTGGAGAATTCCAGTGCTTTCAAATCAAAGGGTGTCACTGCTGATTGCTGTAAAAAAACAATTACTTCCTATATCCTATAAACAAAATCCCTAAGCATAATGCATTGCATTGCATTGTTTTTAGAGGATCTGGAAAAAATCAAGCAATGCAAGTCATGTGTGCTTTCTTTGTAAATTGATAAACAACAGAATCACCTGACCTCTGCTGTTCACCACTATTTTCAGTATGTAGTTAGGCACTCTGTCTGCCCTATGATGGCGTACACAAATGCAGAATATTACTAGATGCAGAAGGTATAGAAAAAACAGAGTAGGGGAAATATTGTAAAGAAAATATGTAAGGACCCTTTTTCCTTTGTTTGCAAGCAGTTAACAGTTTTTCCCTGTTCAATAAATATCGGTTCATTCTTTCAGACAGTGCAAGCAATGCAATAGTTATGCTTGCAACCAAACTGTTGCACTTTTGTTTTGCTCACAGATGTGTATTTCTGCATGGAATTCAGTCTGCAAGCAAAAAATGAAGCCTGCTGCATACATTCAAGATGTCAGTAATTAGTTAAATTTCACATTCTGCCTTCATAAAGTGAGGTCCTGAGATACAACAAGGGATAGATAAAGTGTACACTAACTTAGTATGCTCATTCATATTTTATTAGAGTGCCTCCCCTTATCAGCTTTGATCATATTTTCTAGGAATTATTTCTAACAACCTGCCTTACTTAGTACTAACCAAAATGGCCTCACTCAATGCCCTAGAAGCCTCTGACATCAATTCCCCTATACAATGCATATTTACTACCAGAAAGAAGAAGCAACAGTTGAGCCTGACAATAAGAGTAGGGGACAGGTGGAGAATTTAGCACAATTTCTGGCACAACTAGTGGCTTTGTCCTCCATTTTTTCATGTTACTTGCCAGACATCAACACAGAGGTCCCAACATATCTTCTCAACCTCTTAGACCAAGAAATCTGGACAAAGCTATAAAAAACAGGGGAACAATGTTCCAAAAGCAGAGACACTTTTTTTTAAATATTGCTCTTACAAACTTAGAATGTTAATAGAATAACAGGTGTTACATGAGCATGAATTTTCTGAAGGGTATGAAGTCTGAAACTCAAATGTCTGTCATTATTTCAACGTCTATGATTTGCCAGTGGTTTACAGGAAAACCACAATTCATGAGAAAAATGTCAAAAATATGACGCAAAAATCTGGACATTCTGGGAAAATCTGTACAGTTGAAAGGTATGGTCCCAACAGCAGACTTATTGCTAAATAATAATAACATAAAAGGCAGTACTTAGCACACTCCTGCATCTCAAGAGAGATTTTCTGCTACTTTTTTATTCCTCCGCCTAGTTGCCACACAATGATCCTACCATTTCATTCCAGGATTGCAGACACCAGCATAGCTGGCTAAGCATGTATCCTCTCACTAGTTTGTTGTAATGTTTGAAAGGAGTGTTTGAGCCTGAAGTGGGATTTGGAGAAAGGCAGACTCATTTTGTAGCTCAGTGTTTATAATAATAGAATAGGATGCTTAGGTCAGAGATTCAAAATAGGTTGCTAAGGAGTAACTAGACTTGTAGTCTAGGAGACCATTAAGGGGTCTAGGCCAAATTATCAATTGTTCCAAAGTACTGTCTGATAAAGTGGCTTGTTCATGGACACAAAATAGGCAAAATAAAGTACAAATATTCAAACTCATGTAGTCTTGGTACAGAAAGTATTTTATTAGCAAGTCAGATCTTTGGGCATCTGTGCTAACTTGCCAAAAACCAAAACAAAGAAAAAGAATGTTTCATCTGATATTTCCACTAGCCTAATATAGATACTTTAGAGCAAATAATACAGAGATATGAGTCATATGGTTAAAGTGTTCATACTATTTCAATACAGTCCACCTTTGAAAAAGGATCTTTTGTCTAGTGGGTCCGTGTCTCTGCCCTTTCCATGCAGCTGTTGACTCGTTTGTAGTTATGTCAGAAACATCAAGAATTAATGAGGCCTGCATCCATCACTCTGTAGTTCTGAGGCTGGTACAAATACTTTCTTAACTATACTACTTTACTTAACAAGTTAAACTATTTTCCTATACATATCCCATATCCTGACTTAACTTTGGCACTCTGTTTCACAAGTTCTTGAACAGAACCAAATAGAAGGCATGAAATGGAAATTAATTTAGTATTATTTTTATATAAAATTTATATAGCAGCCACAATAGAATATCACTGTCCATAGAGTGTCTATCAATAGGACAGAGAAAAGGCCAGGATTGTAATGTATGGAAAAGCACAAGGTAATAAAGGTAGTTTTACTTATTCTGTGCTTGTATGATATTTTTTATGAGTCAAACCCATTTTATGTTTCTGCTTATCAACAAACAGAGGTAAACAGCAGACAGATATTTTTTTAGGAATTGAGACATCACTTCCTTCTTGTTGCTAGAACAGCTACATATGAATGTAAATGCACGCCTCAAGTAGCTGGCATTGTTACTTTCTGCATAACAACATGAAACTTCCACTTTTCTCAGAGGCATATATATATATATATATATATATATATATGTGTGTGTGTGTGTGTGTGTGTGTGTGTGTGTGTGTGTGTGTGTATATATATATATATATATATATATATATATATATATACATATACATATATATATATATACATATATATATATATATATATATATATATATATATACATATATATATACATATACATATGTATATGTATATATATATATATATATATATATATATATATATATATATATATATATATATATATATACATATACATATATATGTGTGTGTGTATATATATATATATATATATATATATATATATATATATATATATATATATATCCCTACAGGTTTCAGATGGAGACACTCAATCAAATGGACACAATGTCACACTCAGGATACTGACATCAAAATGTCAGATGAACAAATATAAACACGTTCTACACATGCTCCAGGGATACATTAAAATTTACAAAAATGTCAATATTTTGAGAAGTAGAAATGCTCCAAACACTGAGTTTCTACATACAGTACAAAAAGACCAAAAATGTAGAAGCACAAATATTGAACATCACTCTTCTCCTATATTAAAATTCTTTTTTGCAGGGGGCAAATCCCCCATACCCTTAAACTTGTATATAAAAAGTCTAAGACTGCCATACCTCGGAGAGAAGAGAATATTCTAAGAAATGACAATTGTGGACTTGGTATATGTAAATCTGTATTTTCAGCCATTCATTCTCTACATCTCAGAACTCAACAAACCAAGTCCCGAAATTTCAAATGATTATCACAAAGGCAGGCATTTTTGTATAGTATTGCAACACTATAGAACAGTCCATTTCTAAATCCACAAATCTCTTTAGATATAGCTTTTTTATGGCAGGCAAGCTCTTATAGGCTATACTGCACCTTTGATATTTACATAGAAAAGGACACCAGCATAATCAGTTCAATCTAAAATGAAATAAGTTCACAGGAAATATGCGTGAATGTAATTTTTTGTACAATACTGCTATTTTAAACTCATGTGTGTTTATAACTGATTGATTATACTGGTGCTTAGCTACACTTAAGGTTGTTTATGAAAAAATGTATATATAATGTAGCACTGCCCAAGCCTTTATTTTACATGCTATGTTACGGCTCTCCCCAAATAATGCCTTTGCCACTAACAGCAAGAGTGAAAAATCTCAAAGCTGGAACTGAATGCAGCTGTAAATTAAACAGTTTATAAGGCAAGACAAAAAAATTGCACATTTAGTGTAATGTAACAGAAAGCTGGAATATATTTATTTTATTTAGTTCTTGTATATGCCTGCTTTGTTTACCTGTTTTCGATTCACAGCAAAATAATGACCTAAAAACAGACCAGAAAGGTTTCAATGTAAAGAACACTGCTTACATAATTTTAGCTACTTTTAAGATTATGCTTGTTCCATGTAATTTGCAGGTATGTCTCCATTTTTGTCTCAGTGTATTTTGTTGGACACTGAATAGAAAAAAAGTAAATTGCTTTTACTGTTTGAAAAAGTATTTATTCGGGAGGCTGCACACCCAGAGAAGTGATCACACCTCATGTTTTTAATTTCAGAAGGTCTCATGCACAGCCCACCACCCCACTCCATACCCCGTATTACCTTTCCTTTGCTGTTATCATTCTGCAGCCAAATCACCATAGTCCACTGGATTGTTTCATGTGCTGGATCCTCAGTGGAGTTAGAGTGGAGGGCTAGGCAAAACACTGGCCCCTCTAATTCAGCATGCTGCCAGACGTTCGAGGCTAAGTGATGGTGCTATCATAATGAAGTCTAGCTAATATCTCGGGTACCTCATGTTGACCCCACATATTACAAAACCCTCAAGTGTGTGTGTGCATGTGTGTGTGTGTGTGTGTGTGTGTGTGTGTGTGTGTGTGTGTGTGTGTGTGTGTGTGCATGTGTGTGGCTCTGTCAATAATAGTATCACAGATGCACAAACATCACATCTACATTGAGACATGGATGTCCTGTAGTCAGTCTCCTAAGTCAGTGATGTAGTGGTCCCAACCACCATCCCACACCTCCTTTCCCCTTATGAAATAGGAATACTACGTAAGAGACACAAAGCAGCACACCACTCCCCCCCAGCTGACCTTACTTGTTTACTCAGCCTCTTTCCAATCTTAAGTCACTAGCACTGAGTGAAAATCCTGGCTGTAAGCAATGGGCTAGTAAAAACAATTTTATTTACCACAATTTAACACCTAAAAATCTTCAAATGTAGTTCTCATTAGAAATATATTATTAATATCTCAAGTTGTCATTTGCCTATATGGTCTTTATCTATTCCAGTGGCATTTTTATGCAACCTTCCCAAGTGCAACTGGTGGGGGGGGGGGTCTATCAGGCAGTGAACTGCAAGCAAGTTTTGTAGTGTGCACCTGACATTTACAATGTCCTTTAAACTAAGAGGGTAGGGGGTGAAAGTACCAGTAGAAAGAGGGAAAAGAAGGGACACAAAACACACAAGGGCAAATCAGTGCATGGCTCAGTAGAATTGTCATGCAATGAAAGCACCCTGGTAAAAAAGCTGTAGTACTACATGCATTAATGCAGGAGGGGAGAGCAACTTGTGCTGGTATCGTAGTTACATGGAACACTGGTAATAGGTGGAAATGCTGTCTCAGGGTATTTGTTTATTATAAATGTTGACAGTGATGTCATACGTCTGATGCGCTACATGTGGAAGAGCATCAGTTGTGATGTCATAGGTCTGATGAGCTACATGTGGAAGAGCATCAGTTGTGATGTAATGCAAGAGGTAAAACACCATCCTGCAAAGAAAATGAAGTCACAGCAATGGTCAGAATCTAGGACAAATGCCCATAATGATAAAGAAGGGAAAGGTGGTGATTAAGAGGAGTAGTGCTGACATATCAGTAAAAGACAGTAGCCACCTGACATGTCAAGGGAGGAGGATGAGAAACCATGACAGAATAAAGAGTGGAAGAAGTGAATAAGAGATTTATACCTATGGGGAATCAGAAAGGTAAAAACAGAAGGCTGGCTGGTCTCATTCATGGCACTAGCAACCTGTGTAGTGTGCAAATGACTGCAGATTAGAAATAAGCTCTGATCATCAGTAGACAGGCTGAAGTGGAAATGGTTTAACATCTACAGGACATTTCTCCTTTCAAGAGACTGGCACAATAAATAAGAGGATAAGTTCCCAAAGGGAAATGACAAGTCAAGGATATTTAACTGCTGGAATGTGCTGGACATCCAAACAATATAAATATAGAATTTCATAATCAAGTGCGGATATCTCCATGTCCTGGCCAAGGGTTCCAAATGTTTAAAAATGGCATGATCTGGGAAGAATTGCAATATCTATCCTATCGTCTACCCTCTGGAGTGTATCACACTGTGCAAGATCCAAGGAGACACACAGAAATTGAAATCATTAAAATATTAGAACAATAAATCTTAGGAAAAAGGTAGGAATATGTGAAGGGCAAGAAATGTGTGGCAAGACAGATACATTTATATAGTGTTCACAAAGGAAGACAAAGGAAAGATCACATATGAGTACCAAAGGGATGGAGACAAACATGTCATTGTACACAAGGCATTTTCAAAAGAATTTTCAAATGGCAAAGAGAGATAGCATGTATCCAAGGATTCTTACAGAGTTTTCGAAGGTGTTGATTGGTCATCCAATCACTTTGTTTATTTCTCTGCTGGAAAGAGAAAGTTCTGAAGGACTACAGAAGATCACGTGACATGATACTATATTAAAATATATTAAGAAGATTCATTTTTGCTGACTCACATATTCAATTTCAGTAAAAATCAAATCTGAATAATTGCTCTGGACAGTATGCATTACATATAAAATATTTTGATGCATGATCTCACAGAGACTAATGCATGAGAAATACATTAGGAGGAGTTATGCCAAATAAATCTTGCATTTTTGTTTTGCAGCATAATCTGCAAACCATGTCAAGGTGGAGCAGTCAGCGCTGCCTGCATCAACTTTGCTTTGTTATATCTCTCACCACTCTTCTCCATGAGTCATATTAAAATGGAAGCCTGGAAGTAGGATAAAACTTGGAAGACTTGGACCTAAATAGTTTTGAGAATATGATAGTAAAAAATACACCTTGTAGAAAAAAGGAACAGGGATTGTGGAGTACATCAAAAACTGAGGTAAAAAATGCATAGAGCCCCTGTTACATTAGATACTCTCTAGTTTTATCTATACTGTTCTCTTTTACCCAGAAGACCACTCGTCCCTCCATTGGCTTATTGGTCCTTTCATTCCCATGACAAACCAACTATCACACCAGCCCTCATCTCACAAGCTGAATGTGTTGGTGAGAGAAGTCCATTGGAAAGGACATCATTATTGCAAGCTTAGTATTTTTACTAACCTAGCTCACCACTCTAAGTACAGAAAGAATTTCTGAAAAGCGATGATCTACAAAGTTATGGACTGGGTTTGTTGTGAAGCATTACTTGGTCAGACTGCTCTTCTGTCACTACAGTGAGCTGCAAAACTGCCTGTGCTCCCACAGGTGGAGTTTGTGCACTGAGGCCTAATGCCCGGGTCTATATCACCACACCGAAACTACAATTAACCGACTACATAAACATCAACACTAAAACACAGATAAACCAAAATTACAAATGGCCACTTACGCAATTTTTTTTACAGAGAAAAAAAATCGCTCAGCCGACCAACACCAAAACAAACTCTCAATCATTAATCAAGTGGGAGGCTTCGCCCCTCACACCCCCCGATGTGGGGGGCTATGCCCCCCCCCAAACCTCCTAACTAAATATACCAACTCCGAGATCGATCTACATTGGAGAAAAAGGGCAAATTCCCGATAATGGCCAAGAGATTTTTTCCCTGAGAAAAAAATCACGGAAGTGGCTGTTCGAAGATTTGATATATTGGTCTTTTGGTGTTGATGTTTTTGTAGTCGGTTAATTGTAGTTTCGGTGTGGTGATATAGACCCTAATGCCCCACCCCCCCAGATCTGTTACCTGAACTGGGATGGCCACTCACCACTCATTCCTCAGCAGCTGGATACCCCCACAGTCCAGGTCACTAGTCAAACCAGGGTTGGCTGGAGAGTAGTCAAAGGTATATCCTCGTATATCCTCCTCTCTGGAGCTGACATCTCAGCTGGCCATTTTGACCTTCACATCCACTACACTTTGACCAGCCAAGAACCACTGTGTAGGAAAAGTAGCCACAGAAAAATATATCACAAGACATAGCATGGCGAGGTAAAATATTGGCGCTACCACAAATATAGTGCACTAGTGGAGAAATGTCTGCTGTAAAGGAAAAAAGGTTGTATTATAGCAGCACATTTTAATTGGCAATATTTTTGTCAATAGTACATTTTCAGGAAAAAATTGCAGGACAAGAAGGTAAAGTTCATGGAAAAAGAACTGTTGCAATGAAAACAGAAATGTTCAGGTGTGGGAACTCTTCTATCAAAATGTTTCAAGTGGAACAGTTGCCATTTCCTAATTGCTGGATATCCCAATATAATCATTTAAAAAAATGACAGAAGTGACAAATTGTCATATGTATCTTAATACATCAGAGCACTAAGCTTCTCTGGGCATCTACCTAGTATCTGCTAGACAACTAAAATGATATAGGGCCAACACTACAAGTCATGCTAAAAATATTCATAGTGTTTACTCATGCAAAGAGCTGGTGGTGGCAGATGTAAAAGTGTTCAAATAGTCTAGCAGTATAAATAATATTCTGGAATGAAGTATTTTTTTAGAAAATTAAGCTTATCGAGAGCAAAGTACTATGCATTAAAAATTAATACATTTTGATTCTATTGAGACATAAAAGAAGAGTATGAGTTAAAAGCATGTCCTCCTTTTCACATTGAATGCTCTCTCTGTCATTTATGTAACAATGTAATCAACAGCATTGCTTTTATGGAACACATTTTCTGCTGTCACAATCCTCCATCAATTTAAGATGGTACAGTTAGAAGAGAAGCTGAGCTCTTTGCAAAATAAGTCAATTTTTGCTGAGAGGTTTGAGTTAAGGCCACTAAGGAAGCCATGGTTATATCATATCTTTGAAGGGTAGACAGAACTATTCACCTACACTTCTGATAAAAAAGTACATGATCACACGTCCTGATTCTGCCACCATTTTGTGGATGTTCTCATCAGGATGTGGCATGCACAAATTTCTTGTGGTTATCAGTGTGTCCGACCTAGTCAGCATAAGCACAGCATGTATATAAAAACACTGGAGTGGAGGGTTTTCATGCCAGTGCTCCAGTTGGGTAGCTCTGTAAACACATGCACAAGCCTGTGGGGTAATGTTTGTATATGCTATGCCTCCTTCTGCCTTACTGAATGTGCCCTGGAAGAAAGAAATAATATTTACTAAGTAATGGCACTGTACTTAACACAATCAAATAAGAATAGTACAAGCATAACCATAAACAGTAAAATGCACATAGTAAAGGTGATTAATAAGGTTTCCAGGCAATACTTCAAGGCATCACCCTAAAATTAGTTCATTGTGTATTTTACTTCACAGTGGTTTGTTTTCTTCCTTAAACAGTTCTTATGGCATGGTCATCTCATGTAGTCCAAAGAATGTCTTTGAAGCCCAACCAGACTTTTTTTACTGATTTCCACAAGTTCTTCTGAGAAATGTTCTTTGACCTCAGAGATCTATATTAGAGCCTCTTTAATGAGTCTAGTATAGACAACCAGCTCTGAAAAACACTTTTCTTACTTTATCTTTCAGTGCAGTAACCCAATAATCATTTGGAGGCAGGGTCATCTATCATAGCCATTGGGCATGTATGGTCATCCTTCTTCTCAAGGATATGGTTCTGAATACCTTTCTTCCTGCTGGTATATAGATGGTTTCACTAGATCCACAAGACTGTTTCATTAAAGTTGTATGTTTCAAGGTTGTACCTTTGGGTAATGATTGCTGAATTATAATGTTTAGGACTACTGAGAACATCTAATCAAATCATACTGTGTGTTTCTTTGCAAAGGTTAATGACATTTTCTGTCTCTCAATCAGATCTCATGCTTAGGTATACTCTGGTGTGTTAATGTACGTGCCACTTTTGTTTCTAATCATTAATCATTAGAAACTCTGATGGGATTATGCATCTCATGTGGAATTCCTCCTCACTAAACAGCACAAATGAAATAAAATTAAACAGCAGGGCTTGTTATTGCCTTTGCCATCCCAAAGGCTTCTTCACAAATTTCCAAGGATTTTTCCTTATAGCAGAATCACTGGGAGCTTCTAAGGGATTTAAGATATTATTTAGTACTGGGTGAAATCTCCACTGCAACATGTTCTGAGATTTGGGGCTGTCTCACCCAGTCTCCACCTTATCTAACAAGTTAAATATAAAAACACCAGAGTGGAGAGAGTTAACTTGGATTATGTTTAGCCTTGTCAGGAATGCATTCTGTACAAGAAATTATTATGTTACAAAACTCAAAACGTGTTTACTATTTTGTGCTGTAAGCTTTCTTCCTGTTGTAGAGGTTAAATCATCATGACATTCTGAAAAGGCTGCCAAATGCATGTTAGTGAAAATTCTATGACTGCCGTTTTTGTAATGTTATACCCAAAGCCACAATTTAGTTTGTTTCTATATCCATTACCTGTCAAGCCTCCTACTTAACTACACACATATAAATTCATCATCTTCTGTTTTCTGTTGACATATCTCTGTCATTTTGAACATACCTTCAGGAACTTACATCTTTTATGTCAACATTTTAAACAGTCCCTTTGCTTTTATTATAGCATCTGCAAAACGAGTTCACTGAAATCAGCAAAAGAAATAATAAACAGTTCTGTCCCAGTACCCATTTCTGTTGTCAGTTTCATCCTGCCAGTTCTAGAGTAATCCATAATATAGTTAAGTGATGTATTTTTAATCAACATATGTCCTTCCTTCTACATCATTTATAGAATTTATTGCTGCTATGCTATAAATGCAGTTTATAGCATCTACATCAGCCTTTTTTATTACATCCTTATGTATTTTACTTTTGTAGTATGTCTGACTACCCATTATAAATCCTCTCAAAGAATTTCTCACAATGCTTTTTTTTTTTAAATCAACAGTTATTTGCATACTGTGGAATTTTATCACAGTGAAAACATGTGAGACTGCAGTTACGTTTCACAGTCACTGTGTATTAATGATACATTCAGCCAAATCCTGTAGCAGTTCTACAGCTTCTTTTGCAGCTATGGACACTGAATTAGGCCTTACCTAAGGCTGGCTCTACTTTTGACAGTAATCTTTTGTGTACATTTTCATCATGAATACCACAAGCTAATCTATTGATTAATATCGCAGTCATCCCTTCCTGTAGCAGGCAATGTTCTGCCAGTTAGCACAACTCTCACATGACCAGTCTTAACTAATTTCTTATGTGATATTCACATTATTCAGCACTTACAGACAGCTTTGTAATTAGATGTTTTCTGCAAAATCTTCATTTGGATCTTGGATTTAGTCACTTAACCAGATATCACTCCCAGACTGAATCTAAAAAAGGTCCTTGGAGATCAGTGCTGTACCCTGGAAAACAAATTTATTCTCTAGTGCTACGGCCAGCCACATCAAGTAATCCCAAAACTTTTCTGACATTGTAAATGTTATCTTTGCAACACAGTTCCGTCTCTAATCAGGTAACTGAGCAGCATGTCACAACTACCCTCAATTTCTGATAATACAAAGTCACTTGTGACAGAAGTTACGTCAGAAAAACTGCCTGCAAAGGTCATTACTTAAATGACAAATAGCCTGCTTTTTAAATTTGTATACTTACTACTTCTTAAAATGTACTTTCTTTACTTAATAAATATCCATCCTTCTGAATTTATGTAGGAAAATGCATTTTGTGTGTGTGTGTGTGTGTGTGTGTGTGTGTGTGTATCTAATTACACATGCATACCAATCACCTACCCAGAATTTTGCAGAACATCTCTGATTTTGGCTCATTTTTTTGCCCTGTCCCTCCAAAAAAAATTTGATTTTCTGGTAACACACTAAGGATTACAATGCAGTGGTGGTGCTGCGGTAGCGTTGCCGCCTCATAGCAAGACGTTGTCCCATTCGATTCTCAGCTAGAGCGTCTTCTGTGTGGAGGCATACGTGAATGGGGCGTGCCTTCGTTGAAGGTTGTGCATCAGGGCTGGTAACCCGCATGCGTAAAATCCACTACCAATCATTAGCGGACCGGAGTTCCGCTGTGGCGAGCCCTAACCGGGAAAAGCCAAAAAACACAAACAAAACACTGAGGATTACAATCAGTCAAAAATGACAGACATTAGAGTTTCATACTTCTAATTGTTAAGGAAATACATGTCAATGCAAAACCTGTTGTGATATCAACTTTCTAAAGGAAATAGAAGAGTAATATTTAAAACTTTTACCTGATTTTGAGCCTTTGTCCCTTGTTACGTTTTGGTTTTCTCCAGAATTATTGAGCAAAAAAGTTGAGAGCTATACACACCTACACATTCTGTCTCTCAGTCTGCCTATGTATACTTGACAAGTTGCCAAATAGCTTCACACTAGTTTTTTTTAATTTTTTTATTTAGGGATAATATGTGCATACTCTACGTAATGTATTAACATGTACAACTTATATGTCATGCAGAGTAAGTAATGATTCATAGCACAATGTCTTACTGTCAAAAAATGTGCCTTCCTATTAAAATAAATGCACAAAGCACAATACAGACTTTACCCACAAAATGCAGTTCAACAGGTCCTCGCCCCTCCTTTGTAAGAACCTGCACAGCTGTAAAATAACTTGTTTATGCATTTAATTCACTTCAGTTTCATAATTTTCCCCAACAGAAATAATAAATTGTCTAGTATAGCAAAAAAAAAAAAAAAAATTGATGGCCAATATCAACTCTGATGAAGTAATCACATCACCAGCTTCCCTGTTTGCACCAGCATGACATTTTTTTTCATTTTCTAAAGAGTACACAATGCTAACATTTTTAATTTTCCCATTCCATATCTCTCAATTGTCCAGATTTTTTTGCGGGATGTACACATTTTTTTCTATCATATTTTGGTCTGTTCCTCATAAAATTTGTGGTTTCCTGACAGCTCATTGAGGACTAAAATCAATAAATAATGACAAGCATTTGACTATCAGACATCATATCCTTCATAAAAAGCATACTCATACACAGCCGTTGATTCCCACAACTTTCTCGGTTTATGAGAGCAATATTTAAAATGTGTCCCTATTTTTTTCTCTTTCACCAGATTTCTTGTGCTTTGCCATACAGTGAAGCTTTGAACATTCTGAGGAAAACTGAACGTATCCTGCAAAGCTCTTATGATAAATGATTTACAGTACATTCTCCTTTGTGTTAAGTGACAATACTAACCTTTGCCCTTGTAGTTAGCATGATAACTAATACATATAAATCTAGCCTCTGCCCTCACAGATTGTAAGGCAGGTATAATACACTGTTTTACCTAATTTGCAGATAAAGTGATAATTCAAAGATAAGTAGAACTACAAATGCTATGGAGTGTCAGCATGTGAATTTAAAACTCTGATGAATATCAAAATTGATAGCTAGGTCTGATTAGAGGAACTAGGCCTGAACAGCAAAAGATACTACCACAAGACGCAAACAAACATTTGAACACGAACCCACACATTCAAACACACACACAAATATTCATGCACACATGCATACATATTTACAGTCACACTGTACCACTCAACCTCTTAGAAGAAGAAATCTGGACAAAGCATAAAGTAACAGGATGACAAAGGCCCAAAAATAGGGACAGATTTGAAATATTGTTTGTATTAACTTAGAAAGTTGCTAGAATAAAAAGATGTGTGTTAGCATGCATTTTATGAAGGATATGGCATCTGAAACTCGGATGTATGTCATTATTTAGTGATTTCAATCCTCTGAGATTTGCCAGAAAACCAAAAATGTTATGAGAAACAGAAGAAAAATGAGGCAAAAATCTGGACATTCTATGAAAATATGACAGTTGAGAAGTGTTACACACAGTCAGGCTGCCAGCTGCAGCTAAACGCAATGCTAGTTCCTTCAGGTCCTACAGTACTTCATCACCCTCACACCTGGAACAAAGAAGGGTCATTCCTTAACTCCACCATCCAGGACTCAGAACCCCACCATGCTCATTAAGCAGTCCATGTTTCCACTGTGCACTCCCCAAATCACTAGTCAGAACTATCCAGGTTATATTTCTCATGTCCATCCTGTTTGTTGGCACACCTGCAATATGCCCACCTTTTTATTATATCTCTGACAATTTAGTAGCTCAGGTAGGTGACTATGGTAACACAGCTGTCACCCATCTCACCTGTACTAAATGGCTTTGACTGAGCTGTAGGCCTTTGGAGACTCAGTTGAGTGGACAATCAAAACCAATCGTATATGTTGCCGGATACACCCCAGACACCATCAGATTTTATCCCTACTACACCTGTAATAGTCATTGTCTTTACAGTTTACACACTTGGAACCAGAGTTTGAGATCATCAGACAGTCAATGAATAAATATGATTCTTTTAATTACTTTTGTAAAATAGTTGAGCTTCTCAAGTAATGTTCACCTTTACGTATGTATGGCACAGTTTACTGAGGGAAATCTTCAGCTTTTGTTTCAGCAATGACAGTTATGACATCAACTCAGAAAAGGAATAGTTGCAGGCCATTTACACTCAATGCTGAGTAAATTTTTTGTATATGCTATAAAATAACTACAACAAAATAGCCACCTGGTAACTCCAGTATACAAATTTGGGTCTAAGAAGACCTCTTACTATAGTCCAAGTGTAAATACTGTTGTGGGAAAAAAATGGAACCCACTGCATCAACAATTTTAACTGCTTCAAGATGTTCTTGAGTATGTCTTAATAACAGATAAAAAGTAAAACGTTTTGAAACAAATACAGTTTATATGTAATTAATGTGCATTTTATTCATATGAGCAAGTTAAACAGATGAAACACAAGCACGGTAAATATATTTTTATGAAACTAAACAATTAAAAAATTAGCTTTTCAATGATAAAATATGTAATACCAAAATAATACCAGTTTCTGTTTAAATAAATCAGGTAGTTAAAAGTATATACCACTCCCTCTCCTTTTTATTTGTACTGTAATGTACAAAGACTGCTTATTTTTTATGACACCATTGGTCCTTATTTTTTAAAATGTGCAGACTCTAAATCCAGCTGGTTAAATATGCTAAAAAGAAACTGTCATGACCTCTCTGTATCCGGCCCAGTCTATACATATCAATACTTGCCATAAGTGCACAGTGCAGGAAAATGCTTACACAAGTATTACCAGCCAAAATACTAAATACACAAATCTCCCCTGAAGCATACACTAGCCACGATTTCTTAGAAGCAGAGATCCCAGATTGCAGCCCAATTATTTTTACTTCAAAGCAACTGAGTAGGGTAGAATTCATAGGTTCCTCACAATACCTTAAAATGAGCTGCCATAAACTACATATTGCTTCTTTAATCATAAAGCACCATGTACAAGATTATATATATATATATATATATATATATATATATATATATATGTATATATATATATATATATGTATATATATATATATATATATATATATATATATATATATATATATATATATATACACACACACACACACACACACACACACACAGTAGCTTATTTCTACCTCCTCCTATTCCAGTGGGCTTTCAAATCAGTGCAAGCAGCTGTAAATATGACTAGACACATACCATGTGAAGCACTGATATCTCAGGATGAGTTTTTATGTCTTGGTACACAACACAGGTATACTCTCAAGTAAGAGAGAGCGAGAGGGAACTGCTGCTGAAACAGCCGTGATCCAAGTTATGTACTGAAAACCTTCAAAACCTATTGTTATACACTGTAAAGATGACAAATGTACAATCATTTCAGTAACTAAATCATTAAACAGACTGCTACTTACTTGAAGCAAACTGATCTGCCATCCTGCTTGAAAATATGTATATACATGTTGCTGTTAACATCTGTAAATTATCGTATTTGCTTTCCATTTTTTTAAATTTTGTTTCTTTTAAACGACTACTGGTAGACCTTCTTGTCAAGGTACAAGTTTATAACATTATATGTTTTGTTTCACCTTTCTAATCTGCAAACAATAAACCTTTTTTTAATAAAAAACTATAGCTTGATATGTCTTCTTTGGTGTTTCATGTCAGAATTTGACAGAGAAGCAACTCTTTTCATGTTTTTGCAGTACAGTGCTGAAAATTAAACAAATAAAACAAAAAATTAACTTTTGTTTTCTTTACTGGGTATTTAATTCTCTACTAAGCTGTGGTGGTACAGTGGTAGCTTTGTTGCCTCACAGCAAGAGGTTCTCCTGTTTGATTCATGGCTGGAATGCCTTCTGTGTGGAGTCTGCATGTCCTCCCTGCGGTCGAGTGGCCTTCTAAAGACATGCATGAATGGGCATACCTTCATTGAAGGTTTGGTGTTGGGCTGGCAACTCAGCACCATAAAAAAATCTACTACCAATCATTAGCAGACCAGAGTTCCACTGTGGCGACCCCTAACTGGGAAAAGCCAAAAAGACAAACTGGGTATTTAATTCTCTGAATTTTCTAGATTACTGACTCACCATTCATTTAAGTTAACAATGAAGTCAACCACCCCCTTGCCTCCCTGCTAACCAGATGCCGCTGAACCCAGAACAATGACTGGATCCCCCCCAGAATACACACATAAATGTGTACACACACAGGTAAGGAGACCAGAATACACATGTACATGTGTACACACACAGGTAATGAGACCAGAATACACATGTACATGTGTACACACACAGGTAAGGAGACCAGAATACACACATACATGTGTACACACACAGGTAAGGAGACCAGAATACACACGTACATGTGTACACACACAGGTAAGGAGACCAGAATACACACAAACGTGTACACACACAGGTAAGGAGACCAGAATACACACATACATGTGAACACACACAGGTAAGGAGACCAGAATACACACATACATGTGTACACACACAGGTAAGGAGACCAGAATACACACGTACATGTGTACACACCCAGGTAAGGAGAAGCAGGAGTGGCAGAGCAGCATCTCGTTAATCTCAATAATGGAAGTAGCATTAAGTGGGCATTCAGGTCCATTAGCAAGTTAACTTGGGTCTAGCACCTAGGGCAGGGCTGTCATTTTGGGTGTCACCTTCCTCTTTTTGTCCTACCTCTGAGTATGGATTGTAATGATGTCAGAGGGAGCATGTGATTTCCTGTACATCTGCTGCTACCTGTACTGTCATACTAAGTGAACAAATGAATAGCATCCGAGGTCAAACACTCCTCTGTATCCCCACCCCGACCACCATATGAAATACAAGCCTGCAGTCAGCCAGCCTTGTGATAGATGAAACATCAGAAACTAATCTTGGGGGGGGTGGAGCCTAGATGGCCAACTGAGAGCAGTGAATTTTGAGAGCTCCATAAACTAGTATAATAATATAGGAAAATTCTATTATTTTTAAGTTTAAAACATCAGAAATCTCTAGATAAACCACTAAACTACATAAATATCAATTTTGGTGGAGATATACAAACATTTTCCTGTCAAGTAACTTGGGGATATATTGAGTCACTGAATGTGAACTACTCAAGGAATTCTCATCCAGATGCTTCTTTGAAAAAAGAACTGCAATTGATGACATCTACCCTACAGGAACTATCTTTGAAGATGGATGGCTTTAAAAATGACTTAGAAAACTGCAAATTAAATTCTCAAAAACAGATTGATACCCTTACAGCAACACCATATAAAAATAACAAATATAGAGACTTCTCTAAATGACATTGAAGGGAGACTCATAAGACTAAGAATTCCAAAAAGAATTTCTGCTTAAACAGAATACATGGCTGCTTAACAAAATAGATGACTTAGAAAACAGGGAAAGGAGAAACAACATAAGGATCTTTGGCCTGCCTGGAAACACTGAAGGAGAAGACATTATTTCATTCTTTACAACCTGGATTCCTGAGTTTTTAGACTTGAAAGAGGGACTTTCATGTGGAATTGAAAGGGTGCATAGAGCACTGAGGAAACCTGCTTCTAACTCAACAAATACTCCACCTATATCCATAGTTATAACATTTCTTTCATTTCTAGACAAGGAACTAATATTAAAATCTGCTTGGAGAAAATCACCCTTAAAATACAATCAAAGCCTGATAAGATTTGACAATGATTATTCTTCCAGAATACTAGAAAAAAGGAAAAAAGTCTGGCCAATAATAAAACTGTTGAAACAAAACAACATTAAAGCACAGCTAGCCTTTCCAGCCAAGATAAAAATACTTTTTGCCAATGAGATGAGAACCTTTAATGACTTAGAAGAAGCTACTATATTCATCAAAAACAACCACAACATAGTGCCTCTATCCCAGAAGAAATGGAATGGATGGCCCCATACTCTTAAAAGAATAAAAGAAACAAATCCTTGGACTGATGCTAGAAAGAAGAAACAAAAAACTGATTCCAAGATAGCTGTCCCACCCCCCACCCCCACCCACCCCCAAAAAGAAAACTCTTACAACTACATCTCTCAAAGTATCAACTGATATGGTACATCACTTGTCATCTGTTTTTATTTAAAAAAGGAGGGTTTCTTAAACAACTGAGAAATAGTAATCATTTATTCAGAATGTTCAAAGAGTCCAGTAATTCTCCACAAACAAAGGTAAGCCAAGATGGGTTACTGTTTACATTATACATAAGCCAACAAAGCAACATATAATATAAACACAGAAGTTTCTATTCCCCTACTTGAACTCAATAAATACTTATCTTGTTCATTTTTCACTGTTTTTACTTATAATAATTTAAGCAATTAATTAACTAATTCAACAAGGTATCATTCATCAGAGTTCAGACTCAAATGTAACAAATTAACATCATATATAACAGCAGTAACAGCACAACATTTTGAAAAAAAAAATGCTGTCATGGAGATTAATGCCTTCTTCAGTTAAAGTATGATTTAGAAATGTCATGTATATCCTGGCTGAATAATAGTAGCAAGCTCTTGGTACAAATGTCATCTTTATTCTCTCTAAATATAGTTAATATCAATTATGGCAGGTATCATAGCTTTGAGTGCTGTTTGATCAATCCTGATATGGTGTGCGTGGATGCAGACGTGTCTGGCAGCTAATACAAATGTCATTATTATTCGGTCTAAACATAGTTAATATCAATTATGGCAGGTATCATAGCTTCGAGTGCTGTTTGATTAAGCCTGAGATGGTGTGTATGGATGCAACTGTGCCTGGCAGCTGTTGTATGTTGCCATTTTCATCTCTGGGAAGCTGTGGGTTGCGGCTTGTGATCGAGCTTTACTGATGTTTGTTTATTAGGAAGAGACCTTTAGTGTTTTAGCCTGGATCCAGGGGAAGGGGTGGATAAAACTGTGATTTGGGATATTATGGCAGAGAATAGTTTGCTTATACATCTGCTGAGTGAGAGGTGGGAAGGCTGGAAAAATGTGTTATCTCTTGTTGTGGTGGCTTGTTGGGAGGGTTTTTTTTTTTTTTGATCTGTTTGATCTCCATTCTTTTTTTGGCTGCTGCCTCACTGAAAGGAGAGGGAATTTAGGCTTGAAGTTGCAGTAAAGTGAAACTTTGCTTATGCATCGCGAACCTCTGGTATGCAGTATACAGACTCACTAGCAGAAACAGATGCTCCCAGGTTGCTATGGTAATGGGGACAGAGTGACGATAATGCTTAACGGCTCTGAGGAGCCTCCGAGATGATTCTTGGCAATGTTTTTGGTTTTAAAAAAGTATATAATAAAATGGCTGTTTTAAACCACATGCACACATATTGATGGTCTCCCAGCACTTCGTTTAGCTCATTAAGTTGATTCTTGATAAAAAAAAATAATAACCGCAATTTTATATTTAAAATGTATTTTGGTCCAAACACATTAAGGACTTACATAAGAGTGGAAGTCTGAGTTATTGTGAAAGAGTAAGAGCACTTGGTCTTGTGCATAACCCTTTGCAGTGGTCTGGAAGGTGAGCTTGCTCGGATGTGTTGGACATATGGGGATAGTTGATTCTAGGGGTGTTTGGGGTTGCCAGGAAGTGCTAGAGAGTCATCAGATTTCCTTTGTGGAAATATCTGTGGGAATGGAAGGTGTGTTGAGTGGTTCACTGGCAGAGTGGTCACTGCATGGAACAGGCTGGTAAAATGGAACAGTACAAATACTGGTTTGGATATTTTAAGAACAGCCTGGAAACACACCACATGAACTAGTGAATGGTATTCTGGCAAACTGGATAGGTATTGTTGCCCGTGCTTGAAGTACTGATATGTGTGTATGTAAGGATGGAAATATACTTAAAACAAGTAAGAAACTAGAAGTCTAAGGACTGTATAAACATGCTTGGAAGTAGCTAATAATAAGAATAAGCATTACAGCTTGTGATCTCTCAAATAACTAAGCAAAACCAAAAAAAAAAAAAAACAGTTATGTAATGTACGATTTTAGTAAATCTAGACATAAAATATATAATCGTCACATAAGATGAAGCAGTCTGCTGAATTTAGATATTAAAGGCAGGATTTAATAACAAGGGCTTGTGTATAATAACACTACAGTCTTAACTTGCCATAAATGACACACACTACATTGAACATCAAGGGGAAGCATGATGATTTACTTATATAAGTAAATATGCATAACAAATCATGTAATTCCTTTAACTTGAATTGTAGTTTTTGTAACCCATCTTGACTATATACGTGGTTACCAAGGTAATTAATATTTATACATGAAATCAAACTGACAAAGTTGTTCAAGAGAAACAATAGAAGCCTGAACTTGAAATGTCACAGAATGTAACAATCATATTCTGAACAAATAGTATTAAATTGACAATAGGCACTCAGTTTAATAACATGGGCTTGTGTATAAAAACACTACTGTTTTAACTTGTCATAAATTACATACACTATATTAAACATCAATGGGAAGCATGATGATTTTCTCATATAAGTAAATGTGTATAACAAGTCATATAATTGCTTTAACTTGAATTGTGGTTTTGTAACCCATCTTGACCATACATAATACTTAAGCTGTTACCAAGGTAACTAATGTTTTATACATGACAGCAAACTGACAAAGTTGTTCAAGGGAAACAATAGAAGCCTGAACTAGGAATGTCACAGAATGTAACAATCACATTCTGAACAAATAGTATTAAATTGACAATAATCACTCAGTTTAACCTTTGCTGATTATACAAAACAGAATGTTGCCATTTAAATCTAAAAACTTTCGGTATATGCCATAAAATGGCAATTTATGAATATGGAAAGAGAACTTGTAATCATTAATCACAATAAGCGAATTTGTTGTTTTTAACCTATTATTTCACTCATTTTATAATAAGAAATGACAGATATGGAAAATCCTTATGTGTAGGAAATGGGGGGGGGGGGGATTCACTGATAATTAAAATGCACTAACTTTTATTAATGTTCACATAAAACAAACTTGATGCTTTAAGTAAGTTATCAACAAAGTGATTACTTAAATGCTAGCAAACAATGAAATATAACTTCTGATATATCCAGTAAATTATATTGTATTATAAAATTAGGTATTAATATTATTACCATCTATTTATATTAAGTAATAAGTTTTGAAAGACTTCACCAATAAGGGTGAATATATTAAATAAGTGTGTGCTATAATCTTTTACTGCGGTTTTATATATGCTACATCCTACTTTACTATGACTGAATTGCTTGTCAGCTATTTTTCATGTAAATGTTAATTGCTTATACAATAAGTAGACATATTGAATTAGAATTCTGTCTAATCTACAACAGTATTATATCTGTTCAAAATAATATAAATATTGCTTATTCCTATTACAAATATTTTCCATATGATAATTCAATTTATGGAGCTCAGATGTTCTGGATTGTCAAGGTATGAGTGATAATCTGATGGACTTAGGTTTTAGGACTTTAGGTTTTTTTGTTTTTTTAGGTTTTAGGTTTTTAGGATCTTAGTTCTGTTAACATTTGTTAATTTAAATTTGTTATTTCACAAAAACATTTTTAGCATGCCTGACCAAAACATTACTTTATTGGTAAACACTCAAAGTATAAAACTGATCATTTCATTTAAAAGCTCAAATATATACTTTATAATTATCAGAGGAAAATGTTTAATAGTCACAATAAAACAAAAAATACATGGTCTAAATAACCTAAGATGGATTTAACTTTATTATCTTTAAATACCAGTGGCTTAAACAATCCTAGCAAGAGATCAAATCTACTGAAATATTTCAAATTGAACAAAGCACAAATTGTCTTCCTTCAAGAAACTCATTTCAAAACAAATGACAATTACAAATGAAATCATAAGGAATACATTATATTGGCACAATCCACTTATAAGACAAAGACAAAAGGGGTAACAATTTTATAGAAAACAAATGTGATTAACCCAGAAATCATTTATAAGCATGAAGATAAAGAAGGCCTTATGGCATTAGTAATAGTTAAATATAATAACAGAATATGGACCCTAGCCAATCTATACTGGTTCCCAGGCATTGGAACAGGAACTGTTAAAAAACACTTGGATTTTATTTCCAATAATTACAAAGGCAACTTAATATTAGGAGGAGATTTTAACTGTATATTTGATATTTCTGAAACTACAAATAAAATACCACTATGTACATCTGCTGCATCAAAAGCTTTAAACAAGTGGGTAGAATCATTTCATCTTGTAGATACTTTCAAATTTAAAGAAGATAAATCATTGTTGCTTTCCCATCATGATCACAGATTTGGTACGCAAACTAGATAAAATAGATAACATATTTGCTGCCCATAACTTACACTCTAAAAATCATTAATTTCTGAATCACTCCCTGCCCCTTTTCAGACCACAATTCATTAATACTAAAACTTCAAAATGGGTACAAACCATTAATCTTTAACTCCAGAATTCCAACATATATAACTAAAATTAAAGAGTTCAAACCCTGGTTATTATCTGAATTACAGTTCTTCTTAGATATTAATTACACCACAGAGATAAATAAAATAATAATATGGGACTCATTAAAAGCTTGCATATATGGTAAAACCCCAACTTGGTATAAAAAAAAAATCAAAGAATGATATTCTGAATTATTAGATCTACAATCCAAACCTTTGTCAGTAAAAGCTGAAAAAAATCAAAATCATTTGGAGATGAAAAAGAAAGTAGAAGTACTAAACATTAAGTACAATGAAATTCTAACACATAAAACTAATTTAGCTTTAGAAAAACTAAAAATTAATACCTTGGCCACTTGTTGGCACTATCATCTCTTAAGGACAGGAAAGCCAGGTTAAACATACATTTAAGGAGGAGAAATAAACACACGTGAAGGCAATCAATCTGGTTAAAACAGAAGAGGGGAACAACCCTCACTTCCTCCTTTTATTATAAAGTACATGATCACATGACCTCTCGACCTCTCTACACCAATGACGTCAGTGTAAGAGCACACATACAATCATTCACTCTCTTGTATTATTATAAGCCAACACCCCCACTTGCTCTTACGTTGTATACAAACACATTTTAAGAACATATTTTGGATATCTTTTCTTTGCATTCCAAATATGTACTATATGAACCTTTCAATCTTCAATTTCATAGCAGGTTTAGTAAAGATATTTGCAACCATGTCTGTTGTTGGGCAATATTTAATGCTTATTTTGTCATCATTAAGTGCTGATCTAAGAAAATGATACTTAATGTCAACATGTTTACATCTCTGACAGCTTACTGGATTCTTCAAAAAAGCGATTGCTCCTTGATTGCCCTCAAATATTGTTACTAGCACACATTTGCACTCTCCATCCATTCCACTCAGCAACTGCACAAGGTACAAACTCTCCTGGTTGTTGCTGCTAATGCCATGTACTCTGCCTCACATGTAGATAAAGCCACAGTTTGTTGTTTCTTTGATTTCCATGAAATAATAGGCCCGTCTCTGTTAAGGCTAAAACAATGACCTGTTGTACTATGCCTATCATTTTGATCTGTTGCCCAATCTGCATCACTGTATGCTACAAACTGAAGTTTCTCTTCACTTTTCTTGTAGCACAGCTCTCTGTCCAATGTACCCTTTAAATGCCTTAGTACATGTTTGGCTATTGTTAAATGAGATTCACTCCGCTGTGACAAATATTGTGAAAGTTTACCTACAATCCAACTAAGATCAGGTCTTGTGCATGTCATAACATATATCAAACTACCCACAAGCTCACAATATTTTCTTGGGTCGGTAGATTCAATGTCACATTCAAAGTTTGTTTTTTGTTCAGGAGTACTTCTTACTTTACAATTAGACATACCAAATTTCTCAAGAATTTTTGTGATGTACCACTTTTGGTTAATCTTTACTTCACCACTGTTCTGGGTAAAGTCAATGCCTAGAAAATGTCTTAGCTTTCCCAGATCTTTCATTTTAAATTTAGCTTTGAGCATTTCTTTTACATCGTTGAGTGATTCATTGTCACCAGCTGCAATAATAAGATCATCAACCCATATAATTAGAACCGTTTTCTCATTTTCAGCCTGTCTAGTGTATGCACAGTGGTCTGCCGGGTTTTGGACAAAACCATTTTCACAAAGATAATCGTGCAACATTTTGTTCCAGTTACGTCCTGATTGTTTCAATCCGTACAATGACTTATTCAGTTTACAAACCAATTTTTCATCATTATTTGATTTCTTTCCAAAACCTTCAGGTTGCTCCATATACACCTCACAGTCAATAGGAGCATGTAAATAGGCCGTTTGTACATCTATCTGGTGCAACTCTAAATCATACTGAGCTGCCATCTGCATTAGACTTTGTACAGATGTCATACTTGCAGTTGGTGCAAATGTTTCATTGTACTCTATACCAGCAACTTGACTGTCGCCTTTAGCCACATATCTGGCTTTGTAAGTCTCAGTATTATCTGCATTGTCTTTTACAGCGAAAACCCACCTACCCCCACTGCATTTTTATCTTCTGGCAGTGTGGTGAGTGTGAATGTGTTGTTTTCCTTTAAAGACTTAAGTTCCTCCTTCATAGCTTTGACCCACTTCTCCGAGTTAGATGAAGTCACGGCCTCTTTAAAGCTCTGCGGTGTATCGCGTATTAGTCGGTAACAATAATCAACATTAACTGTCACATAATCGTCGTTTTCAACTTTACACTCACAGTCCTTCAAGTATGCAGGTCATTTTCTCTCTCTTTTGGAGTAGTGTGTATCCTGCCTTTCCTCTTCCTGTCTTATTTTTGTGTCTCCATCATCTATTGTAGATTCAGTGTAATTCACTTGTACCTCTTTTGTGATTTGACTGTCAGCTTTTGATTCTGACTTAACATGCACACTTCTGGTACTAAAATCTTCATCCATCATTTCTGGGTCTGTCTGAATCTGGCATTCAGCTACATTCTTAGTAATGAACTTGACTAACCTTTGTTTAAACACCCTTCCTGTGTCTGGATAATAGACCAGATATGATGGGCTGTTTTTATCATATCCATCAAAAATCCCCTTATCACATCTTGGGTCTAACTTCCTCTTATCTTATCTGTATGCATAGCACACTGATCCAAATTCTCTCATCCTTGAAAGATCAGGTTTCTTTCCTGTTAGCATGAAGAATGGGGTCTGTCCCACACGCCTGTTATAACATCTGTTGCAAATGAAACCAGCAGTCATTACTGCATATGTCTACAACTCTTTAGATAAGTTGCTCTCTATCAACATACACCTTGCCATTTTGAACAGGGTTCTCCAGTTTCTTTCTGCTGTCCCATTCTGACAGGGTGAGTAAGGTGCTGATGTATCATGTCTTATAGCATTTTTATTCAGTAGTGACTGAAAATCTTTTGACATGAACTCAGTGCCATTATCTGATCTGATGCACTTTACCCTCTCATAAGGGGCTGAATCTGCAATGAACTTTTCAGTCACTTTGACTGTGTCACCCTTAGCTTTCAGAAAGTAGACAAATATTACACCTGAGCAGTCATAAGTAAATGCTAAAGTGTACTTAAATCCATCTTTTGCTAGTGGCTCAATTAGGTCGGCCAAATCAGTATGGACTAGTTCAAACACAGTTTTTGCTCTTGCATCTGGTTCTCTGTTTCTGCTCTAGATGAATTTCCCTTGCATACAGGTTTCACAATCTAGATTAGATCTTTCAACTTTACCTTTAATTGTCATTCCTTTTACCACCTTTTCTAATTTTGGCACATCTTCAAAGTTACAGTGACCAAGGATCTTATGCCATGCTTGAATGTCATGACAGCTCTGAGATGCATCATAATGAGTCTCACCATCATTTTCTTCATCATATGCGTCTAAATAGTAGAGTCTATCATACTCAATTATGTCAAACCTGGTGCCATTTTTATAGATGAGTTGGTCCTGTCCTTGTTTAAAGTTGATCGAGGCTCCTTTGGATGTTGCTGCCTTAACAGAAAAAATGCCTTGTGGATACATCGGGATGTACAATGCCCGAGTCATCATCACCTTTACTTTGCATCCCTCTGTGTTCAGCAGCCATACCTCTCTTCAGTGTGACACCATAGGTTCTTGTCCCGTCAGCCAATTCCACAATGTGCTCCTCCGGTTGGAAAGTTGCATCAAAGTATTTAAACTTTTTCAGGTTGTTAATTGTGTGTGACATGGTGCCCATGTCCACCATTAATCCTTTCTGTTTTAATCCATGGATCTGATGCTCATTCATTCTGAAGACAAATGTGTGATTATCCACGTCAGTTGCTTGTTTCACATTATCTTTCTTCTTTCATCTGCAGTTACTGTCCTTGTGGCTGGAGTTGTCTCTGTCTTTATATTCTCTCTGGCATTTTTGTGCCTTGTGTCTCTTTTGACCACAACTATAGCATGTAATCTCTGCTTTTACTCTTTCTCCAAAGCCACTCACTTTCATCACGTTATCATTACCTACTTTGGCATTACATTTCTCAGTATGTTCATAGCTTCTCAACCTTGTTTTGAACTCACAAAACTCAACTTATCATCATCTTGCGTGATGTGGACTGCAAATGTTTGAAAAGTTTCAGGCAATCCTTTCAGAATCATTGCAATTAGTAATCCATCACTGAGCTTCTCCTCAGCATTTCTAAGTGCTGTAATGGCCATTTCAGCCTGAATAATATAGTCTGTAACACTTTCACTGGCAGCCTTCTGGAGGCTTGTTAATTCTGTGTATAGGCTAATTACCCATGGCTTCCCTTTTGCAGCATAGTGGTCTCTCAGGATCTGAAGTGCTTCTCTACTGTCGTCTGCAGCTTCTCTCACGACAAGGAACAAACTTTTGTCGTCTAAGAACTGTATCAGTTCTGCATAGGCCTCCTCATTTTTCTCAGCGTTGCCTTCCTCCTCATTTTTGTCATCCTCTGCGTCCTCCTGTACATTTCGTAGAATGGTGTCTTTCAGCTCTAGCAAACGCAGGTGTCCTAAAAACTTTGTCTCCCACAACTCATAATTCTTTTTATCCCCGTCAAAACATAGTCTATGTCATCGGCTTCCTACTTCCCTCCTGGGCCCATAACCTGTTGGCACTGTCATCTCTTAAGGGCAGGAAAGCCGGGTTAAACATACACTTACAGAGGAAAAATAAACACACATGAAGGCAATCAATCTGGTTAAAAATGGAAGAGGGGAACAACCCTCACTTCCTTCTTTTATTATAAAGTACATGATCACAGGACCTCTCTTGACCTCTCTACACCAATGACGTCAGTGTAAGAGCACACATACAATCATTCACTCTCTTTTATTATTTAAGCCAACACCACTTCTCCCAAATATCTACATAATTTATCCACAAGAATCAAAATACAATCAAAGGCTAATAACATTAAAAGTATCTTCCATGAAAAGAAAGGGAAAATGTCTCGGATATAGGTGACATTCTTGATACCTATAGAAATCACTATATGGAACATTTATAAAAAGAAAATATACATATTGATCAATTAAATATAGATAAAAAAATTTCTAATATTAAAAAAAAAATACCAGAAAAACTAAAACTAGATCTGCAAGCACCCATATCCTACAAAGAAATTACAGATACAATAAAAGAGGGTAAAAATAATAAAGCTCCAGGTATAGATGGCATAATTATGGAAATATATAAACTTTGGCCTTCAAAGATACTATCCCTCTTCCATACAACTCAGAAATTCAGTCACAAGCTTTAAAACTACCCTCTTGGAGATATTCCTTAATCACACCAATCCTAAGGGAAAACAAATCCCCAAACCTCTGTACCTCATATAGACCTATATCATTATTAAATAATGACTCTAAGATATTTATGACAATATTAACTAACAAAATGAAAATGCCCCTATCCAAAACAATAAATATTTATCAAACTGTATTTATATATCATAGACACACACATGACAATATTAAAAGGATAATTTATCTTATAGATTATGTTACTAAAGAAAATAAACACTCATAATTGGCTTAGATATAGAGAAAGCCTTTGATTCCCTAAATTGGGACTGTTTATTCAAAATCCTAATGCTATTTGAATTTCCTGCATCCTTTGTTCATCTCCTAAAGAATATACACAAATAATTTAGCGTATGTCAAGTTAGGTCCTTTTACCTCTGAATCTATACATATAACAAAAGGCGCTAAACAAGGATGTTACCATGTAACCGATTCTGTTTGCTCTGGCTATTGAAATATTGGCAGATTCAATTCATAACAATATAAAAATAAAAGGAATAGATGTTTATGAACAATACAATTCTAAACTGATGCTATTTGCTGATGACATATTACTAACATTATCTAATACAAAAGAGACATTAGAAGAATTAGATATATTAATTGACAAATTTCACATAACTTCAGGACTCCATTTCAATAAATCAAAATCAAAATGTTTATTTTTAAATAAAAAAAGAACTGCAGACTAAGGGGGATCACATCAGAGGGAAACAAGAATCTACCTTAAAATATGTAGGAATTGAGTTATGCAAGGATAATAATGAATTAGTCTCAAGAAACTACAATAATATCCTCAATGCAATTAAAATCTCTGTGGAAAAATGGAACAAAATAATATTAACATTTGAAGATAGACTACAAGTTAATAAAAATGGTTTTACTGCCCAAGATCCTATATATAGCCTTGGCAATATAACTGTTACCAGAAAGTAATATACTTAAATAAATTCATGCCTAATAAATTTTTTATGGTTTCCCAAAAGAAACAGAATAGCCTTAATGCATCATATCAGACCATGGAAACAGGGAGGATTAAACCTTCCTGATATAGAAACATATATAAAAGCACCAATACCTAAAACAATTTCAGATTGGATAAGTCCAAATTACTCTGCAACACCATTTATAGTCACAAAGAACTTTCAACATAAAATATATAGAGAAATTATTAATTCTTGGGAACAGAAAGGATTTGTTTGTTGGCTCCAATGTATCAAAGAACTAAACGTTTTAGATATGCAAGTAATAAAAACAACATACAAAATTCCACAACAGGACTAGCTAACTTTACAAAGTATTCTGTCATATTCGTACAATTTAAGTAGAATAATTAACAATTCTTCATGTAAAGAGAAACCTAAATTTATGAAATACATATATGAACTTATATATAATGACTTTGACATGGGAAACAGTATTTCAAAATTTTACAAAATATTGATAAATTATAAAACAACACCCCAAACCTCATACTGAAATATATAAGTTGTCTACTGATGTACTATGTTCTTCATCTGTAAATATGTCGTAAGTAATTTCTATGTTAAATTGTTAATCACTATGTAATCCAATGTAACTACTGTGTTTATTTTACTGTGGAGCTTTTCTCCCCGGGCCTCTGCTGAAAATGGACCCACGTCCAGTCGGACACTCCCGGTCAACAAATTTAAATAAATAAATAAATAAATAACAAAAGGACATTCAATACAGTTAACTGAAGATATTAAAACAAATATCTTATTATCAATAAAATATACATCCTTTACACAATACTGGAAAGTTTTTAATTGGAAATGCTTGCACAGAGCATTCTTAACCCCAGATAGAATCAGTAGAATTAGTTATTCCATAAAAGGAATATGTAGGAGATGTGAGCAAGTACACAATGCAGACTGGATCCACATTTTCTTTGTTTGTGTTAAAATTAAGCCATTTTGGAATGGTATTAATAATTTTCTATAAGATTTATTTAATAAATCATTTTATTTAATTAAAGCTCTTGTATTATTAAATGTGAACAAAGGTCCTCATTTGAATAGGTCAAACATGTATCTAGTATGGACTATACTTGCAATTTCAAGGAAGTGTATAACAAGAAGATAGAATACAAACACAATACCAACTTTGGAAGATTTCTACAGCCTACTGAGGACCACAGCATTATTGGAAATTAAAATTAAAGAACTAAGAATTTATCCAAAGTCATTTATCAACAACCCTTGGGGAAAAGTCTTATCATTAATTGACAATATACAATAATTGATCAGACACTCTGATAATGGATTGGAAGTACTTATAAAGTAACTGTATACATTAAGATATGTTATAGTGTCAAGCTAATGTAAATAGTGTGCATAGTTATTTAAGATGTTATGTATAAATACTATGGAATTCATTTAAATGTATTTGAAAAATAAAAAAAAAATTTTTTGAGGAAAAAAAGAAAATCAATCTTGTTTAAAAACTAAAGATGTCAGTTGTTTACACAGACAACTTATCTTTTTGCTACAGGGCTGATTAAAAGACTTGGGAACAGTGCTACAACTCCTTGTTTATCAACTAAGCACGTCTCTCAAACACACTTTTTCTAAAGCTGTATTTATGCATGGAAATCGGATACCATACAAATACTTTCCTCTTAAGTTCTGTGTCTCATGACATGGAACACTCATGGACAATATGCCACATCATGCATATTAAATTGTTTGATTCTTCAATATTTGGCATGCAAGGTATGCTGCTTTAGTCTTTGTACCTGCAAAAAATAGGCATATGAAAGAACTGCTCGTAAAAGGCCTTCTGTAAGCTAGCTTGTTCACCACATAATGTAGCACAGCACAACAGTTAAAATGGGGGCTGTACTCCTGGAGAACTGGGTCTGAATGTCACTATTCTCCACTTGCATACTGTGATACTCTAAGCAAGGCACATAATATTGTTTTATTGATCCTGGTTCGCCCTTCAGAAAGGAGCATGTAACTTTGTTGGGCCAATCCAGTTAAAAAAAAAAACATGAAGTAAATAAAATTATCTATTAAGGTGAGAAACTCCAGAATTCTGATAAAGGCAGGAAGGCAAATATGTGGAAAAAACAGAAAGACAAGATAACAGTTAAAAGAGTATTTCAGCTTAACTATTTCACAAATAAAATATGAATGTCAGCAAAAACAAATATTTCTTCAGAAAGACAAAGAGCCATAGCATTTTTGCCAACTCACAGAAGATTAATTATTATTGCTTGCTTATCACAGCTATTTTCCTATGTCTGCCTGTATCCCTCTAACCTGTCATACACTAGGCATTGTTTTCTCTCACTATTCTGGCAGGCTATGCATTTTGCCATTGGCAGAAACTTGCACACACTGGTCTTGCATTAATTTCACAAACAATTGGTAGACAGAAATGACAGAGAGGTGAATATGTACATCAGATGAGTATGAAGTAGGAGGACCTGCACCAGAAACATATTTTGACTTCAAAATTTAAACAGACTGGATGGTAACTTATCAGATAAGCCACATAGATAGAAGTCAGTTGAAGATTCTTAAATAAAGGAAATAGTCCCTTAAAAGAAAAAACTCCCACCACCAACTAATTAAGATTCTGTTAGGTGAACCAGCAGAAAACAAATATTTTATTAAAAATAAAAAAAATAAAATTACAGAGATAATGTTGCATGGCTCTTTAGGCTTTATAAAGATACAGCGACAGACTAAAGAGTAGCTATGTATTTCACTTCTTGGCACATAGCATGGGTATACTCCTCCTGAAACTACAATTAAACAATACATTCTCACTGTATCATTTGATCTATTTGATGGACCTCATTTAAGGGTCATGTGATTAGAGATCCTTCTCTACCCATTAGGATTCTGAATTTTTTCAACAAAATCCTGCTCTCCTGCACTCCTATAACAAAACACACAGTGACGTAATGCACTAGCGACAGAATTTAGTTCTTCTTAAAAGTCTGCCTCCATGCCAACCACATTCCTGCAACTGAATTCATAACATTGCAGATTTTATACTACATTATTAAATAAGGGACGGCTTCGCAAGGGATGGCTTGCACCTGTCACCCCTGGGATTCCGGATATTGGCAAAGGCTCTTGCCACCCCCATAGTGCCTTTTTTAGGCAAGGCTCAAATTCTAAACCTACCACCCTAGAACACAAAAAAGGAAAAAAACTAAGGGTAATGCTGCTCAATGCCAGAAGTCTAAATCTCAAAATGCACGCACTCGAGGCCCTTCTCAGTATGGAGAACATCGATGTCTGTGCTGTGACAGAAACCTGGTTCAAGGCTCCTGAGAGCACCCCAGCGCTATCAGGTTTTACCTCATATCATGCGTTCCGCCCCAAAATCCGGACAATACCAAGAAAGGAGGGGTATCCATATTCATCAAGGACACCCACACCTCAAGACTGGTGGCAACGCACGATGCATCGGAGACCATCCAGGTGCAATTAACCATAGGCAAGACTGCTCTGCAAATTGTAGCATGTTACAGGCCACCCTCACAAACTCAGGAACCTCACATGGCCTTCCTGAAAACACTAGAGGGATAAATGTATCACCAAACACCATCATACTAGGTGACTTCAATTACCCTAATATAGACTGGGAACACTACTCAAGCCCAAACACCCTAGCCCAAAAGTTCCTGGAATTCATAAACTCAAATGCCATGGAACAACTAGTCACCATCCCCACAAGAGGAGATAACATACTTGATCTCATCATCACGAACATGGGAGCACAATGTTCAACACGAGGTGTACCCCTCACTGGTGAGATCTGACCACAAACTAATCTCGCTGGTGGTCCTCCTCCCACCCCACCTGAAATAAAAAGACCACAGTAAAGAACTTCTCAAAAGCCGACTTCACACTTCTAAAGACTAGTGTGGTCTCCTTTAAGGCCCCGAGCCGTGGAAAACAGTACTCAAGCCGCTGAATCACTTACAAATGCCTTCTACCAGCACCTGCAGGACTGCATGGATAAGGCAATCCCAAGCAAAACAAAGACTCTTTGTACCAAAGGCAAGCGTCCAGTCTGGTGGACCCCAGCCATAAACAAACTCTACAACAAAAGGAGGAAGCTACTACAAGATAGAGCAAAATCCTTAAAAGGTAAGACACCCTTGATCACTATAAGTAAAAACTAAGAGCTCTCATAAAATCATCCAAAGCAAATTTCGAGAGAAAAATAGCTAAAGACTCAAAAGACAATCATAAGGCCTTCTTTAGCTATGTTAGAAACCTGGGAGGAAACTCCCAGATATGCTCAGAGCTAGTTCAAAATGATGTGAAGATTACTGATCCTACAGACATTGCCAACATACTGGCTGACAGGTTCAGTGCAAACTTCTCCTCTCCCCAAAAGGAGAGATATCTATACCAAACGATTGCAGCCCCCAAACATCTCCAGCGCCCAAGTGAGAACTGCTCTCTCCAAAGCAAAAAACACAGCATCCATGGGACCTGATGGTGTCCCCGGCTGTGTGCTCCATGAACTCAATGAGGAATTAAACCCACAGCTAGGACAGCTGTTTAATCAAAGTCTTACCTCTGGATACGCACCCAGGAGTGGCGCACTGCAACTGTGGTACCACTTCACAAAGGCGGTGCCTCCACCGACCCTGGAAATTACTGGCCCATTAGCTTGACAAGCCTTATCTGCAAAGCCATGGAGAGGATCATAATGGACCTCATAAATAAAGACATAGGCAATTTGCAGACTTTGGATGGAACCCAGTGTGGCTTTGTCAAAGGCAGATCATGCCTTTTAAACTTGGTTGACTTTTGAAACAGTAACCAAAGCCATTGATGAGGGAAAGGCAGTCCATACAGCCTACCTCGATCTGGCTAAGGCCTTCGATACAATACCCCACTCGGGTATCATTGAAAAACTCATCAGCTTAAATGTCAACCCATACATCACAAGATGGGTTGCAAACTGGCTGAGTGACAGAACCCACAGGGTCAGAGTTGCTGGCGCCATGTCAGACTCAAAGCCTGTCACAAGTGGTGTCCCACAGGGCTCAGTCCTGGGCCCACTCTTGTTTGGCATCTACTTTTCAAGTACAAGCAAACACAGGAGGGTTATGGCTGACAAAGTTTGCAGATGACTGCAAACTGGGCCATAGTAGAAAACACATCTGATACAGATATCCTTCAGAAGGGTCTCACAAAAGCGGATAACTGGTGCCAGAGCCACGGCCTAAAGTTAAATGCCAAAAATGCATAGTCATACCCTTCGGGAAAAACAAGGTTACCCCTAGCTACCAAATAGGTGGCAATCCACTGAGCACAGAAGAAGTTATCAGGGACCTGGGGACCCAGGTTGATAGTAGTCTGTCATTCGACACCCATGTAGCTAAAGTAGTTAGGAAGACCTTCTACATTGCCCACCTTATCATGAAGGGATTCTCATCTAGATCAAGGGAGGTCATAGTCTCCCTTTACTCATCACTCATCAGACCAATGATTGAGTACAATGCCCCATTCGAATGTATCTGACCCGACACTTGCAGCAGCTGGAGAGGCCACAAAAGTTCCTCACCAAAAGGATAAAGGGTCTCAAAATCTGTCCTATGCTGCCCGACTGAAAGAACTCCAGCTCTATTCAGTCGCTACCGCTTGCTCAGAGGTGTCCTTTGCCTAACATACAAGGCCATGTCACACCCACATTTGATGAATATGCTTCACCTCAACAAATCTAGATCCATCAGAGCCACAAGGGGGAGACTTAAACCTTGACACGGCTATTAATAGGACGTGCTGGAGGGATAGATTCATCACCCAAAGACTCCCTATGCTGTGGAACAAAATCCCGGTACATGTGAGGCAGAGCACCTCACTGGCCTTGTTCAAGAGAAATCTTGACCAATGGATGGGAGATCACAGATATACCCCAGGGATTACCTCAGTGTCACTGCTCGACAGAGGCACAGCAAAATAATGGGTATAGTTCCCCATACTAAAGGGGTGGCGTAAGCCACAAAACGATGGGCTAGGCTTGTAAATGCCCTTGGGCAGATAGCCTAGTATGAACCTATGAAACCTATGAAACCTATGAAATATACTTGTGTGACTGACAGGAAATGTTTAACAGTAGCAGCTGGAAGAATGTAACCATTCATCTACAAGGGGATATGTAAGGAGAATCCTGACCCCCTCAATAAAGGTCATCTACTAGATCTACTTAAACGGTAAGAATGTATCTGTTGCATCCAGTGTTGGGGACCCTTGTTGATGGGGTCTAGGCTAGACTGAATCCCAAGCAGTTCTGCCAGTTTAGAAGGAGCTGGAAGTGTGCATGTACGTAACTCAGCAGGCTGAATCCCGGTCAAGACAATAATGTTTGTGATATACATAAAGAACCATGTGGCTGTGGCACAAATGCCTGCATATGAGACATTCTTGTCCTAGAAGCAAGGACGCTTCTTTATAAATACACTGAACTTTAACTACAGCATTAGGTGATGGACAGGAAGACCATAGATGACAAAATATAATGTAGTTAGCAATCCATTTGGAAAGTGCATATTTTGGAGACATTTTTTTTTTTTGTTGTTGTTGTGCAAAGGAGATGAACATCTGGTCTATATTCCTAAATACCTGGACTTGGCTCAGGTAGCACCTAAGTTGTCAGTGCATGTCCCATAATGTGAAGGGCTCTTTCTTTTCCATGTTCAGTTTTTGCAAAGAACACTACAAAAATGATAAACTTATTTAGAGAAACTTCAGAAACAACCTTTGTAAAGAAATATGGGTTTGTCCTAAGGAAATATCCTGTCCTTCTGAAAAACAGATATTTATCTCTGCATATAAGACCTGAACCTCCAATATGTGCAGATTAGTGGTGAAAGCCACCAAGAAAAGCATTTTCCTAGAAAAAGACTTCAATGGCACAGAACCACCATCCAAATATGGAAGACAAACAATCTACTTATCATAAAGTCTGAATCTCATGAGGAGGGATTCCTTAGTGGAAGACAAAGGTGCAGTAGTCCTTTAAGGGACTGCTTTACTAACCAGTAATGGTCCATGATCCTGCCCTTAACAAGGCTATGATGCACAGAACTTGCACCATGACCTACTTCTAAGTCATGTGCATTTGGTGTAAGATTTTTATTTTAGATTAGTTTAGTTTAGTTTGTTTGCTGGCTAGTTGGGCTGGTCCTAGGACCTTTTCAGCCATTACTTGGGTGGGTGCAATGGTAAATAAAACAGTTAGGGTAACAAACTACAAGAAAATACTAATAAAGTATAAACAAAGAAAAATAAAATTCACAGCATCTACATTTCGATCTTTGGAATGTAAAAGGGCATTTTTAACAATGTAAACAGAAAAAAGTTATGTAAATGAAGATATGAACGAGTATCAGAACAAAAAATAGTTTTGGAAACTGAATATAAAATATAGGAAAAAAACAGAAAAGAGTGGTATTTGAAAATAATGAATAAGCATTTTTACATTTACCCATGGAAGCACTTAGAAAATGAAAAAAACATGATTAAATTAAGATTTGGATGGTGTAAGAAATTTTATGAATGAATTTTTTTTTTGTGAAGATTAACAATAAGTTAGTTACCTGTTAAGGCAAGCATGCCTTAAAAAATATACAAGAGAGGGTGTGTAATTATTGTAGGGAGGTTGAAACAACTGAGCATGCTTTTTTAAATTGTACTAGAGTGAAAGAATTATGGAAGAAAACATCTGAAAATAAGATAATGAAAGCTTTTAATAATGTTGAAGACTTAAATATGAATATGTTAGGGTTTGTGTATTAAGGCAATAGACAACAAAAAGAGGTAAAGAAAATTGATAAAAAGAATGTTTTATATTTTATGGACAATATGGATTAAGAGACTGAATTAAATGAAATTTAATGAAAATTGGATATCATCTGAAATTTTGAAAAAATATATATTTTTGATTGTGGAAAAAGGGTGGGGAATAATTAAAGTATATGAAGTTGTATTGTATTATATTGTAAATGGAACATATAAATAATTATAAATAATGTACAATATACAAATGATGTAAATAATGTAAATAAGTTGCGATAATAAAGAACCCCTACTCCTGGGGTAATGATTGCTGTTCTGGAATGGCTGTCTTGTGTAAAAAATAAACACAGTGAAACTACTAGATGTAACATTGGTAAGGATGGGAGGGTTAACTCTTGTGGATCTGAGGTGGAGAGAACATATGTATAGAATGATAACATTGTATGTTTATGTAATTAGCAAGGAACGAGAGAATCTGTTTAATCACATATTACAGTATGTGGTGATTAATATGAAAATTATAATTACAGGGGACTTCAGCTGTGATTTAAGATGACCATCTGAAATGTCAGGACCCACTAGACTGAATCTCAAAATACAGAAACTGAATGGACAAAAAACGGACTTCCATATACTAAGTACAAGATGGCGTTTTCTTTGGAATATTCCCTTTTCTATGAAGTGTGGCACTCTTAGAGTTGGTATTAATAAGTTTGGGGGTCCTACAAAAAGGGATTTTCAAGATTTGCTGTTTTACCATAGCTTTGATCTTTTTTTTTTCATCTTGTCAGCACTCGGTGTTTCAAGTGGCCACATTTCAATAGGGAGCCATGATTTAAAGGAAAGGCATAAAAAGAAAGGGTATGGTATAAAACAATACAGGAAGTGATAAAATGTGGTAAATTAGCTGTGCTGAACAAAAGTCAAGAATTATTGGTTGGATCTGAAACCAATTATTTAGTATTATCGGAAGACTTGGGGTTAGCAGACGGTGATATAATTGTGATGTTTTTTTCAGACCATTTAGCAATATGGGTGGAGATAATGGAAGAAAAGGGATTTTACTAAAATAGAAAAGGGAATAAAAATAATAAATGAGAAATTAAAGAGGTGAAATTGGAGAGTGGGAAGTACTGCAGTTATGGATGGATCATGTGACCATGAAGGACTTCTATACAAACTAGTCTGAGTGGTGGATTGAATTTAAAAAGAACCATAAAAAGTATTTTTTTTTCCAGTGGCAGTATGGTGTATGAAAGGAATAAAAAGTGAAGTTTGAGAAAACTTATAGAGGCATATTAGAAAATGTAGAGAATAATACAAGAGAGCATTATGATATGGAAAAAGCAATATATAAAAGAAAGCCACAAAAAATTAGGCATTACTGTTTAGGCAGAGATATGTACAAAGGAGAAGAGTGGATGTAGCTTCAGATTTGGGTAAAAGAGTAAAGAAGGATATAATATAATGACAGGGATTAAAAATGTAAAAGGAAAGGTAAAAAAAAACACAAGAACAAATTATGAATATTGTAATACAGCATGTGGAAAATATGTATATGTGTATTTCAATTGAAAATAAGAGAGAATGTAAAGTAAAGAAATTTCCAGAACAAGTTAAAGAAGAACTTAAAAAATAAATTACTATTAGTGAACTGAATGAAGTACTTAAGACATTAAATGTTAATTCAGTATCAGGCTCAGATGGTACAGGGTATGGAATGTACAAGACATTAATGGACTGCAAAGAGGGTATTTTGCAAATTCATTGAATGAATGGCTGAAGGAAGGCTTAGTTTATAGAGTTATATAATGAGATTTTAAAACTTATATGGAAGAAAGATGAGAATAATTAAAAAATTGAGACCCATCATAATATATAACAACAAACGTATAATTTTATGGAAATAATGCAAGAGAAGAATGGAAGGAAGGTTGAGGGATATTATGGAAGAAAGTATGTATGGCATAAAGGGGAAGGAATGTCAAATTTATTATTCATTGTGAGAGAAATTGAGGATGATGTTATAAGTAAAAAGGATAATGTGAAACTTTTGGTACATGACATTAGCATGGCATTTGATACTGTAAGATACAATGCTTTGTGGGAAGTTGTGGAAAAGAATGGAATAGGTAATAAAATTGAGAGAGTGTGTATGTCAGCATATCAGAATAATAGAGTGAGAGTGTTAGTGAATGGGTGGCTGAGTAAAGAAATATGCATGAAGTGAGGTATAAGACAAGGATGTCCCTTGAGTGGAATATTGTTTGCATTGGTGATGAATGCAATGGTGAGTGAAGCATCTTATAAAATAAAATATGCTAGATATATGATGCAAAAGGTGGTGATACTGGTACTTATGACATACACAGACAATATAGTTGTAGTTGCTAAGGTCAAAATATGGATGATGTGAAGTGTTGGTTTGTCTGAATGGATGTTTAAAGGAAATGGGAATGGCCTTGAATAAAGATAAAAGTAATGGTTTGGATGATGTGGTAAATATTGTGGGATGTATTTTTCAATGAATGAAGTGTCTTTGCTAGAAATAAAATTTGGGAAATGTGTGTAGTTATGATGTAATGGGAAGTGTTAATGAAAGAAATGAAAGAAATATGCCTTAGCTGGTGTACATATAGATTAGCATTCAGGATAAACAGTTATCTGGTAAACTCAGTATTAGTGAGAAAAATGGCATGTAATCAAATATGTGTATGATCTCAGTAAAATATGAAAAATAAATTGTGCAACTGGTATTTTCTTTCACATGGGGTTAAGATTAAACCCATTGAAAAAGAGATGTGTTGTACACGAGTGAAGATGAAGAGAACTAGGGTTACTATATCAGTTGTTTATTCTGCTTCTGTAAACTTGTATATAGAATTAAAGTGGGTAAAGGAAGAGAAGGAGAATTTAATAGTGAAAATGTTTGAATATAAGTATAAAAATTCGGGAAGATGATGAGCATAGGAAAAAGGGAAACAGAATATGTGTCTGAAGAAATTAAACATTATCAATAAAAAATTATAACATGGAAAATACAAATTGATGATATAGAGAAAGATAGAAGGATATGGTATAATAATGTGATAAAACAATATTATTATTTAAATCCATGAGAAATTTTACCAGAATAAGTGATTAAAGACATTAAAGTAAATAAAATGTGGTGTACTATGATAGTAGAGTGTCAGGATTTCCTATATAGACTGGTAATAAATATGTTACCAGTAAAATGGAAAAAGCCATTTAAACAGAAAGCTGAATGAGTGAATTTATTTTGTGGGGAGGAAGAGACAACAGATTATGTTTTTTTTTAAATGCAAAAGGGTGGTGAAACTCTGACAAATGTTATCTGAAGCCATTTTTGAGAATATTAATGGCATAAACAATATAGATATAAATCTGATTGTCTATGGATATTATAAGAATACGAAAGAAGAGTCTGTGAGAAGGGTAGATAAGAATCTTTTTTTATCTAATATGGGATACTTGGAATGAAAGACTCAATGAAATTTTGTTTGATGGGAAATGGAGTTTGGCAAATATATTACAAAAAAATCAGATTATAGTTGTGAAAGGAGTGGGGGTCAATTATGAAATGAGGAAGTTATAAGAAAAATGATAAATAGTATGAAATATAAATGTGCATATATGAGTCTATAAATATGTAAATAATCTCCTGGATTCACTAATCTCCCATGCAAGACTAGCGTAGTCCTGCACGGAAGCACCCATGTAGGAGGAGGATGGCAGTGCGCTTTGCATATTAATGAAGGCACACTGCCTGACCTCCCAGGCTTACATGGAGCATGTACGAGTGTAGGGGGCGTGTCTGAGAGCAGAGCTCTAATAATAAACATGCCCCTGCAATGTAGAACAGCAGAAAGTGGAAATACATGAGCAAGACCGCTCATAGGTGTCCGCATAGCCTCACCAACAGTCTCCCATGTGTACACCAGCAACAGGACATAAAAATAAAAAGAAGAAACACCTTTGTTTTTTTTTAAATCTGAGTACAGCTAACCATAGGTGTACGGGTGTGCCCATTGCTTAGCTATGGTTAAAGCAGTTTAAAAGGCTGAAGAGGATAACAAGGAAGATATATGCAAATGAAGCAGCACAGCAATAGTGTAGTGGGCAGAGCAGTCACCTAATGAGCAGGCATTCCATGGTCCCACTGCAGCACAGTCTATTTTACATGGCAAAGCATGGTATAACCAATATTTTTATTGCAAAACCCACTAAATAACATATATTTATGAACTGGAGCACTGCAGGAAATGCATATGTGAAGAGTCAGTGTCAGAATGAATAAGGCAGTAGTAAGGAGGTGTAAGCACAGATAAGCAGCAATAAGCATATGAAAGCATCAGCAAGCATGTTTAAATGCATTTGTGCGGGGTTAAGCACTGTCTACACATATTAAGCAAAGTAGAAGCTAACTGAGTGTAAGAAACTATAACCTGAAATAAGTAGTGCATACCACCGCGCAAACCCACTTACAAATACTTTGAAGTGCCTTAATCACTCTGTATCCAACGGGTCTTTGTCTGCCCAGCAACAAAATAAAGAGCCATGTAGGTCTCGAACCCAAGACCCTATACACCACAGCCCCAGTAGCTATCCACCAAGCCATCACAGACATACGGAAGAATGAAGTAGTAAGTAAACATGTCCTCACCATAGTATAACCAAACTGAACCTGTGAAAGGCAACAGTATACAGTCATGTGTGCCATAACCGACTATATAACATAAATATGTGAACTAGAGTACAGCAGTAAGCCCAGAAGTGAGGTGTACTTGTAGTAGAGTGTTGAAATCCCCAATAAAACACAAGGACCCCAAAGAGTGTATGTGCACATCAATCAGGGATACTAGGCATACATATAAGGTGCAATAAATAATAATACAATGCCAAAAAGGCATTAAAATGAATGTCTACTGTAGGCAACACTGAGCATTGCACAGGCCAGCTTAGGAGGTGTGAGCAACGTTTAGACCAGCTAACTCTTTGTTCTCAGTGGTATACCCCTTTAAATAATACCAACCCTGGGTAACCAGGTTTGCCCATAGCTTAGCCTTTTCCAAACTGGCCAATCATGGAAAAGTGCGGGAAATTGACCCTACTTAAACCCAAGAGGCAGGAATACAGCTCATAACTGGTTGTAGCTTCCCTTGCAGGCACTATGGCAGTAAGGTGAGAAGGAGTGCACTTCCAGGCGCAGCGCTGGTGCATCCAAGAGTCCAAGGTTATGGCTTGACTCCTAGTTAAAGACCATGCATAGAGACAGCTGCAGGGCCAGTACCAGGGCTTCCAATATAAGGTGGAGGCCTGGGACCATCTCGTCTGCGACCTCACCAGTGCTACTGGCATACCCCGAACTGGTGAGCAGGTCAGGCACCACTATACCGACCTGAAGCGGTGGAAGGGGGACCTCTTGGAGGAGTGGCTCCAAGAGGCAAGAGCATCAGGGGATGTTCCAGCCATGTGTAAGTATCAGTCCACTACCTCTTTAATAATTGCCAGCTCAGGTATATCATGGATAGGTATGGCTAAATATTCCTCTTATGTCCCCCACAGCTGCAATGGAGCAGGCTGCAAACCAGGAGGCCCACATCTGCTGCCTGGCACGGTTGTGATGCGAGGCAGGTTAGTAATACTCATGCTTTTACTGTCACAGGAAATAAAATAAAAGTAGTAGTAAAGTAATTGCTAGTATAAAACCTGTATTGTTCAAGGCAAGTACTGCATACACTAGAGAAAATGGCAGGAAGAGTCTCATATTGTTAGTATGGCAATAAAAGTGCAATACCCTGACAAAGCAGGTCTAACTGCTGGACTGTATGCGTATATTCTGGTATGATATGGTAATGTAGATTTGCAATCATGTAATAGTACTGTAGTATTAAGCACTGTTACCCACATCATGCACCATAACGTGAATGTATAGGAATGCCTGTATATGACAGGTGTAATCACCAGAGGTGATTTAGTACAACTGAGAGACACATAGACAGTAAACAGGGGAAATGCAGACAATAAAACCCAAATAGCACATGCAACTGAGATGTGAACTGTTGTTTTATTAGCACACACAGCCACGGTTTGAATCCTGCCAGTGGTAGTAGTCTGCATACAGAATTATATACCACAATTGCACAGATATGTCCAGACTGTCTATTAAAGTGGCCCATATCTAATGCCTATCAACCTGTCCCCCTGGGAAATCAGTAGGATGATCCCAGATGTATAGGCAGCAAACAGTAAATACAACTGATTGACACACATCTATGACAACAAACCTGGCACACTAGCAACTCCCCAATACCTTATGTGACTAAGAAGCCATGTATGTCCCATTTACACCCCAACCTGTTAAGCTGTGGTCAGAGTGTGTACAATAACAGAGTGAGATGTATGTGCA